>NC_046376.1:6758086-7005586 GCF_011125445.2 Fundulus heteroclitus | reverse complement strand
CTCAGTCAGCATGACATGCTCCGACACCTCTGTCAGGATGCTGGCGTTTGTGACTGAGCCCAGTTTCAGAACGCTGTCTGTGCACATAAAAAATAACTAAACATCAATGAATGGATGACATCAGCTGTAGTAACAGGAACGCACATTTAGGTTATTGTCTATAATTTTAATCGCTCCAATATAAGTTATAAGTCATTTTTTTTATTCCCATTTTTTGTAGTTTGAATGTTCCTTGGCTTGGTTTCTGTATTCAACCTGTCAGAGACACATCTTTGTCACGCCTACACCCGCCTTCCCTGCAGTGAAATCTCAGATTTTTTAGGACTTTAGAGGCTGAGGTTTTTGTCCTGATATCCTCTGCAATCCAGCTCAAGCTCAGTCAAGTTGAATGGAGACATTCTGTGAACATCAGTTATCGCGTCCAGTCACAGATTCTCGACTTGATTCATGTCTGGACTTTGACTAGGCCCCTCTGACACATGATTATGCTTCGATCGAAACCAAAGGCTTCAGGTTCCAGCTCTCAAGGATCCCTGTCCTGCAATTTTTAGATGCACTTCTGATCTACTGAACCTGAGATGGCTTGATTACCTCGCCTTCAATTTAGCCCCGCCCCCCTGACTGCAAAACAGTGATTTTTTTTCCACGCCAAATCTCTTTTCAATGTCGCTGCAAGCTGTCATTGTTTTAGCTCCATACGCCTCCACCATGCTCGGCAGGGGGCAACAGGTGTTATTCCACAGGTCTTCTTTCCGCCACACACTGGACAAAGGCAGTACTGCAGTTTTCCTCACAACTTCCCATACGTCATTGGTCTGTTTTACATAAATGGCCCCCAGCAAATGGAAACACGGCAAACTTAAATGTTTCCCGGGGTAAACCAAAGCTTTAAATCCTGGGGCTTGTAATGGAAAAAGGGGTAAATGACAATTTTCCTTCAAATTAGTGTTCGAGACCCAAAAGCTCACTCTTAAGGCCCAGCTCCACCGGCTCGTATTAGCACCGTCTGGCCTGCTGAGGAGCTAGGTAAAACCAAGCAGACTGGAGAGGAGTTTTGACGTGAACACACAGGGATTGGCAACATTTTTTTTCCGAGGAAGTCCAGAAAAAACGAAAATTGACAACATTAATATTAAGGACCACTATGAACGGAGTGGGTAAAACAGAAATATAATAGTTTTTATTCACAAACCAAACCGCGCCTGAAGGGGGAAAATTATTACACCTATTAAAATAATTTCCCTGCAGTTCCCTGTTACCCGATCAACATATTTTCCTCGATCCCGAACATGGATGAGACAAAGATCTGTAAACTTTAACTCTGTGACTGAAAACACTTGAAGGAGCGTTCTGGTCTGACAGCGGTGGCCGCTACAGGGAGCTCGGACGGCGGGAAGCCCCTGACCTGGTAGTTTTAAACTTCTTGATCATTTCTCTAACTGTAGGTAAGATAAGGGACCATTTTCTTGTTGCCCTTTTATGACACACCTGAATGGCATGTTCGCTTATATTTCCCATTTTGAAATGGGACCACGGTTAAATAGGCCTCTTTGTCACATCATATTAAGGCTACGTTCACACTGCAGGTCTTGATGCTCAATTCTGATTTTTTTGTGAAATTTGATTTTTTTTTTGCGTGGTCGTTCACATTTCCAAATATATGTGAATTGTATGTGATCTCCTGTGTGAACGGAATGCGTTCAACTTAAGTGTCCCGCATGCGCACTCGAGGACGTGATGACGTCACACGTAGCAAGTGTCCTCAGTGTTTACGGAAGTAAACAAGGATTATAATGCTGGCGCGCATTTTGCGGTCATTAATTTATTTTCTAACCGGAGCTTTCCGTCCATCGACTGCTCTTCTCATTGTAGTCCGCTATGGGTGTCGTTTTTATTCCCGCTTCTGCATAGCAGGACGCAGAATAGTGACGTTTGTCGAGTATCGGTGACGTACAGGTCGGATAAATGCGACCCGGCCGTACAGACAGACACAGGTCACATTTGAAAAGATCAAATACGTATCGGATTCAGGACCACATATCCAAGTGGCCTGGGTCGCATTTGAAAAAATTCGATCTTTGTTGTTCAGACTGTTATAAAAAGATCAGATACAGGTCGCATATGGGCAAAAAAATCGGAATTGGGTCACTTCAGGCTGCAGTGTGAACGTAGCCTTAGACTCCCAGAAAACAAGAAACATAATAACTACTTTGTAGTTCCTAGGCTAGACACAATCAGTATCCAATGGGGAAGTTTTTAGTAAAAATTGCAATTTTTTTTGCCCACTGTTGTTTTATAAATTTTTCAGTGTGAGATTGTGCTGCTGCTGTAAAATATATTTATTCATTAATTATTTAAACCTCCGCACCATGAGTCCGTGCAGAGGACAGATGTATGTGGGGTTAAAATCAGCGCGGAAATCTGCAAATCACACTGTGTCCCACTAAGCAGAAGGAAATTTACCATCGTAATTCAAGGATAAAAATGTGATGTTGCAAGTTTGCGTATCAAAAGGGAATCTGTAGAGGTTGAACTTGCAGCTGTAGGTCAGCATGAGTCGGGTTCTCATACGGACCAGCCCGTTTGGATCGACGGTGACAAGAGGATCCTGTTTAGAATCCGAGCAATCAGAGGCACTAAAAGAGAAGAGAAAAAAAACAAATCCCTGAGCCACGTGCGTTTTTGTTGTTATTGTTCATATTTTTAATAAATAACTCACTCCTCGTAGATTATTATATCTGGAATCCAGAGCATTGAACTTGGAACAGTCAACATGTTCATCCCACAAAACTCTGAGGAATTCCAGGTGAGAAATTCATTTATCCAAAACTGTGGGGGAAAAAAAAACACAATTAAAAAGAAAGAAAAAACTTGGACTGTTCTTTCACTATATGACAACAAAGCTAACCATGACCAGTAATTGATATTTTTACCATATTGATCCAGATGTGATTTGTGACGGTTTGAAACTTCTCATTCTGCAGAAAAAAGGAGAATATTCAACCCCAAAAACGGCAGGAAACAAAAAGCTTTGTTTTGGCTGGGAGGATTCCAAGATTTTTATTTTATTTTATATGAGTTTAGAATTTTTTTATTTGTGATTTAACCAACTCTTTGAGTTCAATCTTTGAATCTTTTAGATTTGGTCGAGGTTTGGTCGAGCTAGATAAAACAAAGCATCTATATTCACTCTTTAATCACATCTCCAATGATGAGAATGCAAAGCTGTTGTTGAAATAAAACCTACAACTATGTAACACCTTCCTATAAGAGAAAATAATTAGTTTTAATCAGAATTATAAAGGTATTTTATTCTGATCGTGACAAACAACTAAGCTGAAAACAACTGTCTGTAAAATCCTCGCTCCAAACATAAAAAATGACACAGAAAGCTCCAGGAGAACCACAGAGGACGAAGAGGACACTCACCACGTCCAAAATGCCGTTCAGAATCATGTCGAGTTGAACGAGCGTGGTTGTGGTCCAGTTTTTCACGGGACGCAAAATTCCAAGAGCTGTGTTCGCCGTATCCATGTTCAGGTGATTCAGGAGACCAAAGTATGAGCAGTCTGAGGCCCGGCTGCAGGAAAAACCTGCTGGGAAACAAGAAAGCAGAAACATTTTCTCTCCCAGCAAGCAATAAAACAGGCTAACATAATTATGAAGGTTTTATGTTGCAGAAGCTCACCAGCTAAAGCCAGAAGAGTCAGAGTCCTTAGAGAAGCCATGACTGTTTGCTTTCAGCTCGGCCTGAGGGATCCTTTATAAACTGGAGCACCATTTACATTCACACTGCAATAAAAAAGTGCAAATATGAAATCAATGCATGTGTTTAGATAACCTTCTCTGGACCCGTCTTCTGCATGAAAGTGATGTTTGTCAGCTGAGCGTTTCCTTTGTTGAGCCTCAGCTGGACTGAATGGGCGCCCAGAGCTAACGTCACTTGTGGTCAGCAGGAACAAAACACTTGTGGCTTTTAAATTAAAGAATCCTTACGTTAGATAAAGGTCTATGTGAAAGAATAATAAAGGGGCTTTTTTCGCTCAACAGGTAAACACAGCGTCGTGCATGGAAAATCTGGGATTGGAAAAGCTTACGGTCCAATAATATTTACAGGGATAGGACAAAACCTTTCTGGATGGCCCTGTCTCCTCCTCTCCTCCTCAAAGAAAGCAGCAGCCAGGTGCTGCTGTTCACAATCACCTCCATAAAAGCTGCAGTTCTGGACCGTCAGTCAGTCTGGAGTTTACAGGCGTGTGAAACACAATGCCGAAGTAGAAAGACATTAGTGACGACCTCAGAGAAGAAACTGTTGCTACCCAAAACAAATATCAGTAAATCACAATTAAGTCAAGCAAGTTTTAAGCTAAAAGTGCAGAGAAATGTATCCACTATCATGTAAGACACTGAAAAGGTCACAGAAAACCCATGGAGAGAGTTATTTGTGAATGTTTCACTCCTCACATCCAGTCCTGATGATGGCCAGGCCGCTAAAATCTGACTTACAGCGTGAAGTAGGTTAAAAGATCATATATATAGATAGATAGATAGATAGATAGATAGATAGATAGATAGATAGATAGATAGATAGATAGATAGATAGATAGATAGATAGATAGATAGATAGATAGATAGATAGATATCTAGATAGATATCTAGATAGATAGTCAGATTTAAAAAACGTGCAAAATATTTCAGCATATGACTTTCTCAGTACTTGATAGTGTTAGTACAGCCACTGACTGTAAAATTACCTGTAAAACGTTTTCACACAGCCAGAAAACTGCTTTGTTGTTGCAACCAAAGCATATAGGATTGTGTGAGAGTAGAGAGTAGCAAGATGGCGGCCAGTGACTTCAGTTTTTCGGGCCTCTCAGCAATCCAGTGAATAAATAGAGATCAGTGGTATGTTTTTTTTTTACTTAAAAATGTAAAAATAAATTGCAAATCTTTCATCGAGATCTTTGTTTCCTATATCATCCAGCCCTGCCTAACAGTCGTGTTTTAGGAAGGTAGCCGGAGTACCCAGAGAGAGCCCATGCATGCAAAGGGAGAACATGCAGAAATAAAGATGCCAGGCTGGGATTCCAACCTAGAACATTGTTGCTGCAGGGAAACAGGTCTACCAAGCGCGCCACTGAAATACATTTAACTCATATTTTTCCTAATTGCATTCTATTTGTATGCACAAGCTGCGGAGAAACGCTTTTACTTTGAAAACCCGCACCGGAAGTTGAGGTCACGCGGCAGCCGGACAGCTGTGATAACGCGGCTGAGTGTGAGAGCCGCGGCGGTGCGTTAGGATGGGTTAATGTCTGCATCTTTTCCTCAGTTTTCCACAGAGAACAAAGCGGCCCATGCTCGCCTCGGCTGTCCGTTCTGGTTTGTGCGGTTAGCCGGCAGTAAGTGATCGCTCCGAGCTTCCTGTTAGCCTAGCGGCTAAGCTAGCAAGCAGTTTGGTAGAGACGGAAGGTGAGTTGTGTTTACTTACTGTCTGTGTTGACATCAGTGAAGACAGCTGCAGAATTACCTAAAAATTACTTGTTTTATTTTTTTAAATCAGAAAACGTCACGAAAAACGTCTTAAATTACAGAAACTGTGAGGCTGACACGTTTCGCCCTGGGCTGTTCTGCTAGCAGCTGTAAAATCTGAGGAAAAATTAGGTATAAACGGTGGAAAGTCCGTAAAAAATAGTAGAAAACAAGCTTAAAATAAAAGTACTCGTATTTATATCACATTTAAGTAAGAAACTCACGATGAATTAGAAGTAAAACACTCAAAACAGGTTATACCCCTTTCCAGACAGTATTTGCATGGAAAAAAACATCAATCACATAAAAGCACACATATAAAGCAGACAATAACACAGAAAATAACGTTTTACTTCACGTTACACTGCATTAAAGCTGTAGCAACTGGATATTTTGAACCATTTTAATTCAGACCAAGCAGGCAGTAGAAAGATGCCAGGATACTGAGGATGAATTTTGTTTGCAATCTGCAGCTTTTTGACCTGATGCTGCAAATTCATTTTATTTATTTATTTATTTATTTCATACCTTTTTGTGGGTTTGGTTCTTTCTTTATGAAAGTCTTTTAGGTGGGAATGGGAGTCTTCAGCCACCGATGAGTTCTTACCCGCTTTGAGAAGTCAGGATTTGTCATATTTTTAATTATCAAGTGGCTTAGGTAAAAAGAAGGAGGACTCTGAGTTATTATTACCATTTATTTAAATTACCATTTAACATTTCTCACTTGCTAAAACATAGATCATAGTTGATGGTAAACGGGAACAATAAAACGCTTTCTGACAGTAATGTGCAATCAAGTTTAAGTTATACGGATGTTTGAACATTGTTGAATTACTTATTTACTTCTTGAAAATAACAACTTGGCTCTAAAGAAAAAATAATTAATAAACAATTAGTTGGGTTTATGGGTACAAAATGGAAATGCACAAGTGTCAGGAAAGTATGAATTTGCAAAATGACAAATTGTGCTGCATAAATCTTCTTCTCTAGGTCTATAAAACAATTTCATAGCTTAAGATATTGGTTTTGATTAAACATTTTACACCTGAGTCTGTTTAGTCAAAGAGTTAAGAATAAAACTAGGGTTATTCACGCATGCAGGTGTCAAGAGGGGGTGAATGATGCAACTGCTTGGAGACATTTGGCCAAATATAGTTTTGATCCTGCGTGGATGAAAGAAAATGTACAATATATTCAGACATCTATAATTTCTTTAATACTTATGATGGTTAACTTTGGAGTGGCATGCCAGTCAGATTTTATAGATCGCGTCCTTAGCTGTATGACTTGTTGGAAGAACTCCAACCGTGCTCATCCTTAAACATAGAAACACATCTTTTAATTGACATTAATATGCATAAATGAGGTTTAAAGTAATGTTTTCTGTCCTTCAGGTGAGGATTGCAGTTACCAAACATGGCGGGCGGCATCACAGACACCGGGGAGCCCTACTCTGCGTTTGTGAGTATCACAAAGGATGTTTGTACCAGAAAATGTCTGTAACGGTTGTTTTTTAAAGTGAGTCGCATGTCTGCGGCGGCATTGTGAAACTAAAGCTCATCATCAGACTCCCTGATGAGAAGCGGAGGTGAAAGTCCACTTGAGACGAGTTTAATTCTGATTTGATCAACTTGCAGATGCTCAAACGTTTTATTTCATCAACTCTGTTTAGTCACATGCTAATCTTCTATCTGCGACGACAGCTCCTCATTACATAGCTGTTAATAAGTTACCAAAAAGCGCATGAAAGTTCAGTAAAACACATCCTCTTTTTTTTGTTATCAGCACACAGCATGCTTCCCTGTGTGGTCTGGACTCGGCTCACTCAGCTGCTCCCTGGTTTTCGCTTACATCAGCGTGACTTTAACGCTGAGACTCACTTGTGCATCTCTGATGGTTTCTAAAGGAAGCGAAACCTTTGCATTATTAAGCAATCTGTTATCGGATAGTCCAGTTTTCTTCTTAATAAATTCTTCCAGCTTGTAGTTTAGTTGCTAGTTTATCCAGTGTACTTAAGAGAAAGCACAAGCTTAAACACTCACCAAAAAAACCCAACAATAAACTAGTGTAAGTGGGTCAAAATAACAGTATAATTTAATATCAGAGAATGATAGCATACTCAACATTTATTGGGTCCCCTGGTGAGGATGTGCCTTAAAATAAGTTCCTCTTTTACTGCAGAAGCTTAATGTTACACTTAGAAAATTTAGTGGATTTATATTTAGTAACAGAATCCCTCTCACTCACTTTGGTAGCAGTAAATGTTTCTATAAAACAAATAATATGATTAAAGTGTTTTTATTTTATTTATACTTTACCTTGTAACTTGAGTCCAGAGACGTTTAACTACTAATTCTGGACTTCTTAAAAATGGGAAACACAAGAGAACATGTCTTTCAAGTAAAGCTTTATAGGTCGGGAAAATTTCCTCACCTAAGCTTGCCATCACTTTGACAGTCAGAGCAGCGATTAAAACGTTAAAAACAGGCAAAACTGTAGAAAACAAACAAACCTGGACAAGGAGACACATTTATTTTGACTCCATTCACAGTGGCTAAGGGGTTCAGGGAGGGAAATATATCCTGAGCTCGCTGATGTTGGATTATAACAGACAGATCTATCCATATGTCAGCCAATTCTCTTGGAGGAACAGGAGTAAAAATGCCTTTTCTGTCCTGTTGTCACAAACCCTGAGCATGTGGTGTTTTCTAAACTCTGCACAGACTTTTAAGGCCCGTTTACACTACACCTAAAAACCGAGCCATGCCGAGACCGGTCCGAGCTTGGTCCAGTTAACTGAGATAAATGCAGCTGTTTACACACGAGTTATCTCGGTTATCTTGGTTCCTTAGTTGCTCCTCGCCTCCTAGTGGCGATCTGCGGTACTACCGCTCTCTGGGATTGAAGGCGGGACCGAGCAAATCAAAATGGCGGCGCCCGTGACATTCAGGATGTTATTGTTAGACAGAGTCGGCTTTTGGGACGTGGATAAGACAAATGAACGTCTAATAAGCATTTACAGACGCAGGAAACAACAACAGACGTTGAGGTTCATAAGCAGAGTCATCACTGGAAACCGTGTGGCACGGTAAGGAAGCTAGTATTATTATGAATGTCTGAAATTTGTCTGAATGGAGTGTGAATCGGGACGTGCAGCCAGACACGCCGGAAAACCCGCTGACAGTCAGCTGACTGTAAGGGGATGACGCGGTCTGCTCATGCGCTCCTCGTTATCAGGGAACCGGGCCAAAAAAAACCAGTCCGAGACCTGGTGATGAACTGGTCTGCAGTTAGCGCGGTCCGGTTATCGTTAGCGCGGTCTGGTTCAGTCTGCTGACCATTTACACACAAGAGTTATCTCGGTTACCGAGCTCGGACTGGTCTCGGCTCGGTTAAAAAAGTGTAGTGTAAACGGGCCTTTAGTTGGAACTGTGAGCTTCGGTCAGACGCGACTCAGATTGAGCTTTTAAGCAATAAACACTCCAAGTAGGTCTGCATGGATCTGTGGAAAACCTCCTCCTGCCCACTGAAAGCACAATGGAGGTTCTCTGGGGCTGAGAGCTGGTTTCTCTTAAAAAAAAAATCTCTGAAAAACCTGCTTATACAGGACATTTTTAAATAAAAATACCCTGGTATCCTCTGACAGAAAACTGGACACAGGTAGGATAGTAATAAAAAAAAAAAAACGATCAAAGCTACACATAAAAGGTTCGCAGACACAAAATCAGCCTCCAGGTTGTTGCACAGGCATAAATCTCCAGTCCTCGAATGCTGGTTTCCTTCAACTTTAAGATGCCTCTCTGTACATGATAGCATGCCGAGGAGGTAATTCATCCATTTGATTCTGACGTGTTGTACCAGGGACATTTCTACATTTTGCAGGACCCTCCAGAACCGGAGTTTGAAACCCCTGATTTAAAGAAATCTGCTAAAAGGAACAGTCAAGATATCCTTTTCCCAGTGTGCCCCCGACCTTGTGAACGGAGGGTTCTAACTTCCACTTCCTGGATAGATTTTTTCAAATTAAAGTTTGCAGGGTTCCCATGGGTCCTTGAAATCCTTGAAAGTTTGTGAATCTGAAAAAATAAATTCAAGGCCCTTGAAAGTTCTTGAAAACAGCCAAAAAAAACACCTTGTCCTTGAAAGTCCTTGAATTTTTTTGTGGGGTTGAAAGTTCACACGGATGACGACTCATGTGTCATTATTTTACTACCACACGATCTTTTAAAATTATGTTGATTCCGCAGACTTTTAATTTGCAAAAGTACGTTTGCTCTTCTTAATTAGTTGGTAGGCTACGGTTTAGACCTACGTGGTTACATTCACGCAGTGTTGCCAACTCAGCGACTTTGTTGCTATATTTAGCAACTTTTCAGGGTCAAAGTCAAAAACTAGCTTAATCAAAAATGAAAGTAAGTGAAACAAATTGATATAATTCTGAACATCTCTATGCTGCACTTTTTTCCATAAAATTCCATGAAACGGTAGGCTAATGTACATCTTATATGTAATGTAGTATGGCATAGCCATGTACTATGGATATAAATGTAGGCTATGAATATGATCAATATCAATGTAGGCTATAAATTAAGTCCACTTTCTTGCATTGCTTCTGACCCAACAACTTCTATGCCGTTTAGTGTTTTATTGAATTTGCATTGTATTAAAATATGATAACTTATTCAGCGGTCACAGTAGGTAAATGCCGCCACGTGTGGTCCTTGAATTTGAGGAAATTGGTCCTGGAAAGTCCTTGAAAGGTCCTTGAATTTGATGTTCACCAAGGTGTGGGAACCCTGAGTTTGGATTAATTAGATTTGCTACAGCAATAAAAGCAGAAATTATCTATATATTTTTTGCACTCACTGATCAGACGAGATTAGCTAATGCTGCAGTTTTGCTCCAGTGGAATAATATAGTTATTACATGCAAAAAACTGTTAAAAAATATAACTGGTCTTCTGTTCTGAAGCTGAAGACATTTCAAACAGAAGTCCAGTTGTCACATATATTTTTTTACCTTTTTTTTTGTATTGATCATAACCTGGATGACTGAGAATCGTCACCAACATGCTTGTTACGTGGTTTTCTCCTGTAGGTGGGGCTGGTCTACATGTTTAATCTGATTGTGGGAACAGGAGCCCTGACCATGCCCAGAGCCTTCGCCACAGCCGGATGGGTGGTCAGCCTGTCGCTCATCACCTTTTTAGGATTCATGAGGTGAGTCTGCGGCGACCCTAAGGTGGGAATCGAACTCTCATCCACTATCTTACTGCCCTGACGTCTTTGTCTGTCTGTTTGTGTACTCTTGCCTCCCTTTTTTTTCTCTTCTTCCTGTTTTTATTGCTTTTCTGCTCCCCGCAGATCACATTATTCAGAGTTTAGTGATGCAACAGATGGAAGGTCAATCCCGCTTCCTTTCTCTGGTGAACCGGGAAGGATTCAGAATAAATAGGCTTGATTAAATCAGAGAAAATATATAAAAACATGGATTTAGCTTATAAAGCTGAATATTTCATTCAACTTTTATGTTGTTTATGCAGAAATGTTGTCTGCGAAGGCCGAGTTGAATAACTGTTGAGACTAGAAAATGGGCTTTGAAAAATATAACTTTACGAATCACTTTAATATCGTTTGAATTTTAGGTTTTACTTAAGCTCTAATTGTCAAAATTGCAAGAAATAAAAGCTTGAAATATTTCACTCCATGTTTAATTAACCTATACAATTAATATATATAAATAAACTGAATAAATAATATATTTAAAATCAACAAAAAAGGTTTTAGGTTTTTTATTCCAGAAGAATTTTGTGCACCTCCTGTTTGCTTACCTGACTCCGCCAGATAGATTTGCTCCGCATATCCATCTGGAAACCTTCCGTTGAAGTAATTTTGGGAAGGGGCGAAAATACTGGTTAGCTGATTGGCCTATGTTGGTGATAGACGGGCCAAATGAACCAATCAGATTCGTCCTCCTCTGTTACGAGCGACGACGAAAACACAACCACAAGCCAAGCTACTCTTGCTGCTGCAGGTAAAGGCTCGTTAGCTCAGCAAATAAATACTCTGTAATTCCGATAAAACTTGCTCGATAGCCGCGCTAACGCTAGTTTCATCGGCTGAAACCGCCATGTTGTTTAGACTGAACTGACGCGCTTCCCGTTGCGTCACACCTCAACCCGCCTCAATGCCAACGCTGATTGGACGTTCGTTTGGTGAACGGCTCCAAATTTTCTTTAACGGAGAGTAGCCAGACTGATCTGCGAGTGAAACCTTGAAAACTCGCGAGATCAGGATGGTCTCACGAGGCTACCTGTTTGCTGCATTGGTCAGAGTCCAGCTGGTTAGAAAACGGTCCAAAAAAACAACTGATGCTGTTTAACAAGTGATATTAAATTAGATTGTTGATATTAGGACGTCAGTTTGCGTCTGATATAGAGATAAATGGTGTCTTTCATGTTGGTAAATTGGCTCCCTGCACTGTGATCCTCCTAAATAACCTGACAGAGGATCAAACTTTTAATGGATGAGATGTTTCCTGTGATCCAGACTCTGAGCTGGTCTGGAAAACCAGACGGGTTGTTTCGTGGAACCGGTTGGTCTGTCACCATGATATAACTGGTCCGTAATGTTATATAACTTATTGCGATAAATCATATTATTGCAATTTGTAGACCTTTTTCAGCTAATATGATAACAGGATAATAGCGCTAGCATATCCTCTCGACCTACCGGCTCAGAAAAATTAAACAGGTTAATAATAAATTAACTCCCACCCTGCAGCGGTCGTATTCGGCTTCAACACCAATTTATTTATTTATTTGATGGCTCTAATGTTAACTTTGAGCCTACCTGACACAAGCTGGGTTTCCTCCACCGCGTTATAAGCCACCAGGCTTCACTCGCCGCACACAAACCCCCAACATCCCGCCCCCGCCAGGCTGTGCGTCGTTTATTTTAAAAGCCTCGATCTTTGAGAGCAACATAAGACGGTCAGCAAAGTTCCCGTTTAGAAGAAAACCTCCTGGTCAACTAAGCTAACACGCTATTAGCTTGACACAATCTACGGTACCCGGTTTAAGGGCTGCAGCCCTCCTTGGAGCTGCAACGCTCCGCGCTTCCTTTACGGACCTCCTGCTAGCCACTAGGACTGAACAATTAATCGCATTTTCAATATAATCGCGATTTAAAAAAAAAAACGCAATTTCCAAATCGCAGAGTCTGCAATTTTTGGCTCTGTAACAATTAGTGAATCAGACGCGTCCATTAGGTGTTGGTAAAATGTTTAAAGTGGGTTTGCGTCCACATGGAAGGAAAGACAGTTGCAGCAGTGAGATAATCTGATTTTATTACTTGTTTTAGAGTTTATATAATCATACAAAGCATTAAGTACAGGTCAATCAGTTTAATACATAGACTTGCTTGTTGGTTGCACTTTATGTTCAACAAGGATTGATGTCCAAATCAACTAAAAGCTGTTCTCTTGAATAATATTCTGATTAATAGAAACATTAAAAGTTCTTGTTTTAAATTGTCCTTGTTTACAAACGTCTTTATTTAGACGCCATTTTTGTTGCTTGTGGTTAATGCGGAGAAAAGTCAAAATTGCAATTTTGGTTGAAATATATTGTAGGCAGAACGCAATCATTTCTGCTCTGAGTTTAGATGCTGTGGGTCTTTTAGCAACTAATCTGCACAGCGAGGAAACAAAATGATTTGTTGTTTGTATGTTTAAAAAGACATGATAAATTAAACTGAGGAAAAAAATCGCATTAAATCGCAATATTAAGAAAAAAAATCGCAATTAGATTATTTTCCAAAATCGTTCAGCCCTACTAGCCACCAGAATAACACCAGGATTCCTCCATTTTCTGTGGGAAACCCTGCTAAGATTGAACCCCTCCGACACTGAGGAAACACGATCCAGAGAGAGGCGACGGAAACACAAGGGGAAATAAGCATGCATGCATATGCAAATTATCACACTTATTTTAATTAATCATGTGATTAAAATGTATCATTAGATTAATTGGTTTATTAATTATCCAAACAGGCCTAGGAACCGGTATAGGAACGTTACAGGAAGAGACCAGATCATCCCCAACAGACCAACCGGCTTAAGCTTTCACCAGCCAGCAGATAATTCATGTCATGTGTGTCACCAAAGTTTGATCTTTTTTTTTATTTTTACTTAGATGCTCCAGTCCTCTTGACAAGTTTAAATGCAAATTTTTCTTCCAGATGCCAAACGTAAATCTGTGAATTAGCCACCACAACCTCAGTATCTGGTTTATGGAACATTTTGAGAAGTGAGACCCAAGGGGTTCACGTTTGGCACTCCAAGGCTCATCGGGGTCTAAGTCATTTAAGTCATCCTACACGTTTTCCATTTTATTTCATACTTTCCATAAGGTTCTAATGTTTGCAGACTTGAAAATTAAAAAAAAAAAACCCGCTGTAGAAGGTTTTAAGTCCAATTTAAACAACCACGAGGAGAAAATTGGTCTAAAGTAGAACCAGCTCTGATGAGCAGTTTGATTTTGCTCCTAATTGGTAAATCTTGAGAAAAAAGGTTTCTCAACATATAATCTAAATTAATTATTTGAGATGACCAATGTTAGGAAAACATATAAATGTAATACTGGTACTAAATATAGTGATATTAATTACATTTAATCCCCATTTTCCAAGCTCTTCACAGCTTATCACAACGTCTCCACTGCTCTTTGTGAGCTTTAGCGTTCTGTTTTTTGGATCTGGACATGAAGGGCAGTGAAAGTCCATCCAACAGGCCAAAAATATTATTGCAATGCATAATTTCTATGCCTGGGCCTTGAAGTATAATATCCCAACAAATCTTTCCCCCGTGCAGCCATTAGTGATTTTCATGTTGCACACATTGATATTGCCAAGATGACTACAATTTGATATACTGTGCAGCTCTGGGGAACAGGTGAACTGTTGATCAGACCCACTTTAAAAGTTTATGAGAGAGTCTGGATCACAGCAAGGAAGATGCAAAGACACCGGATGTGGTTTTAAAGGGTTTTCTTTAAATCTGATGCATATGTTTTCTTCCATTTTCCAGCTACATGACCACCACCTTTGTGATCGAGGCCATGGCGGCGGCCAATGCTCAGCTGCGCTGGAAGAGAAGAGAGCAGGAAGAGGTGGGATTAATAAACTCAGCGTCTGATCATCTGCAGAAAAAAAACGTTGACTGGATGGACGGAGCTCCTTGAGCTGTGATGTCTCATAAAAACAAAAATCTAAATAATTAGAAGAATGTTTTTGTAAAACAGAGATTCTTAAACATGTTTCTTTTTATTTATGATAAACACTGGTGTTAAAATATAAGTTCTTTACAAACATAACTCGGACTATAAGTTGCTCCGGAATATAAATTGCATAAGTCAAAAAATGCATCATAGAGAGGAAAAAAACATACGTTGCACGCATTTATTTACACATTTATTTTACACAATCCAAGACTAAAAACTGACATTTAATCTGGTAAACCAATTTATTAAATTACACAGCTGTATCCACAACCGGCTGAATAACATGGAACATACCTGGGAGGATAAATGGGGTAAATTATCAACTCCAACCAGCAAAGTTTTATCCAGCGCATTTTAGCATTTCTGCAGACCTGTAAGCTAACCAGGGCTGGGTTTCATTTAGGATGAGCCGATTTGATACGATTCTCAATTTCTATAGCTCAGCTTGATTTGATTTGACTCCAATATTGATATTTATTACTTTCAAATTAATGCTCAAAGTCATTCAATCAACAAAACCAGCCAAATGTATTTATGAACACTGATATATTAACAGGAAAATAAAGTGCATTTGCTTCAATGCATTTAACGTATCACAGAAACCAGAAATGTGGCCAAACGTCTGATTTTAGGGACGAAGGCGCTTCTAACATCCTGTCGGCCATTCCGCAAATTCCCCTCACTTGCACTTCCTCGCTGTGAACATTAATGGCGCGCTGTGATAACGCCCCCTAGGGGTTGGGAGGTATATCGATATAAAAAGCCAGAATATCGATATTAAATCGTTTTTAAAAACATTGATATTAATCTTTATTGATTTTTATGCACAGCCCTAAAGCTAACACTAGCTGTTATTAGCTCTGTCTGGGTCTGGGTCCTTTGAGCTGCACCACGCAACGCTCCGCTGCATGAATGCATTTAGAGTAGTTTTCATAGTAGGCATATCGAGTTTGAAATTCTAGTATTGTGACAGTAATCTTGTAAATGATAATCTTTTTATCTCGATGGATAGAAAATAAAGGCAGGTTGTGGTAGTAGAAATATGCTTATTTTGTTTGACTGCTGGCAAACGGCCGGAGTAGCTGACTAATCGGGCTGTGACGTGTTAATTGTCCTCATCAGAGAGGCAGCCTGGGGAGAGAAAATGTCTCTTTAGCGCCGCCCTGGTGGTCAAAGTCTAAGCAGCTTGTGTCCAGGATGCGTCGGGTCTGCAGAAATCTTAGCGGCCCTCACCGTAGACCTATACAGGTCCTGGATGGAGGGAAGGTCAGCCCTGATGATTGTCTCTGCAGACCTGATTGGTCGTTTGAGGATGAGCCCAATCACAAAGGCAGGACAGACCGAATGATGATGATGGTGGTGGTGGAGGAGGAGAAGAAGATGAGCAGCTGCTGGGGAGCTCATTATGCTTTGCTGCCAGAAATTAGAGAGGCTATGGGTGGCAAAAAAATAAAGCAACCTTCTCCATAAAATACTATTTGTTGTGCTTTTATGCTGGGAGCAAATTTCATAAAAGGATTTGGTCGCCAGACCTTTGAACATGAATTTTGAAAGCCCCTATGATTTAAACCCTGCAGGCTTTAATAAGGGTTTATTGCGATGAATGTAGAGTGTTTCCAATTCTAAGCTGCGGTAGTTATTTGGTATTATTATTTTTATTATGCTTTCCTCACATTAAAAATAATGTGGCGTGTTGTGCAGTGGACCTTTGCTGCATGTCTGTGACTTTCCTGCTTGATTAATGCGAAATAAAGGCCAATAGCACGAGCAAATCTTCAAGAAAGAAAATAAAACATAATAATTTGGCCGTGAAAACCTTTAAGTTATTTTGAGTCTGATGCTGGTTTATTGCCACGCCGGGCGCCATTTACCTCCCCCGTCTATAAAGTCCCAATTCGGATGAAGTCATCATTGTAGACCTGCACTCCATTTCCAGGGGAAATAACTGAGTCTTCAATCATTTTTACTTTGACTAAGAAAAAGTCTTTGCACGCTCAGAATGGCTCGGCCTCTGCTCCGTTTCCCTGAGGTCGTCTCGCTTCAGTCCCTTCGGGTTTCAGCCGAGGAGTTACGATCCTGCGGACAATAGCCCGGCCCGGGCGCGAGCCTCGAACGCTCGGCCTTGATTCATAGCCGCGGCGCTCCTCAGCATTTTCCTCCCGCGTAATTGAAAACAAGAGAGGAGTAAAACTGGGAACGTTTGCCGCTGTTTGCCTTTTATTTCTCCCCGCTTGAGTGAAGCCAATTAACACCGCTGTGCACTTTATAGCTTTACAGTGAGGCATCATAGGAGGAATTGCTTTAACCTTTTATTAGCCCAGAACATGAGTTAGAAGACAGTCTGCGAGTAGTAGGAGGTATTCACATAAGTTAAATGGACAGTAAGGAATGACAACTGTTGTTATTTAAAGTTTTTTTGACCATTTATTATTTTACTTTCCAGATGAAACACTCTGCAGATACTCACTTGCCATTTTTTAAGCTTCTCTCAGGAGTATAAAGCAGACTCTGATTAATTAATTTACCCTGAGCTGGAGGCTCCTTCGTCTGCAGCTTACAAATTACGCACATGTTTGAAAATTAGCTTTTCCAGAACCTTTTCTAGAGACGCAGCTTCTGCAATTTTCTTGACCAATCATCAACTTTGGTTCCTGTTTTTGATCCGACCTGCTGTGGTCAACAACATTTAGATTTTATTTTATTACAAACTATAATAACCTGTAGAGTCATCAGTTTCAACATGAGTTTAAATCGGCTCCTTGGAGTCTGAGGTTGTGATTCTCTTCTTCTGGGACCATTTTTTTTTTAACCTGCTGCACAAAATGTGAGCGTGCAATATTTTAATTTAAGTCATATTATCTGCAGTAAAGAGATGCAAATCCTTGTAGATCCAAAACTTAAAATTGATTTTGTGTATTTGCCAATATATGGCACCATATTATTATATTGCCATATTATATTATAAGATGGTCTTCCAGTTTAATGATTCTTTTGGGCTTGATTGAAAAATAAAAGTGACATTTTTTTTAAATCTATTCTATGCAAAGGAAAGAGAAAAAAAAAAGAAAAAAGAGAGAATAAATAAATCTATTCTCTGCAATAAAAACAGGATTTGGGTTGGTCTTTGTTTTAAACCACTTGCTGTATTTACACAAGTGTATTAATGGATTAAAATCTAAAATGTTTGCACCATAAATATGCATTTAAGTAAAAGTCATTAGATAGATGTTGTCCTATTTAAGTTTTGGTCTTGACATTTACATTTGTAAGAAGATTTTAACTTGTCTGTACTAAAATCACTGTAGTGGACATGCCTGGTCTGTACATTGCTGCAAAAAAGTATTCGCTCCCTCACATTTATTTGGTTCTTTACTTTTTTGGGTAACACTGTTGTGATTAATTGTCATTCGGTAAATTATGACACTATTAAAGCAAAGTTGACATTGTTTAAAATGTCTTTATGACAAGCCCTTAACTTAAAAAAACCCCCAAGTCAAGCCCTTAATTTACCCAAATCCCAAATCAAGCCCTAAATGTAACCTAATCCCAAATCAAGCCCTAAACTTAAACTTGTCTCTGTTAATGTCAAGTTGTCATAACAAAGACATTTTAAACAAGGTCAACTTTGTTATAGTTTCATAATTTAACGAAAGACAATTAATGACAACAGTCCTAAACATTCATAAAGAGTCATTTATGTTCATAACAGGTGTTAATGACAGTGTAATGTCAGTCTTATGTACACTCCTTCAAATAAAGTGTAACCCTTTTTTCACATACTATAATGTTACAGATCAGCAAATTTCTATTTCAAATAAAGATGACACGAGCAAATGCAAAATTGAGTTTTGGAACAAGGCCTTGGTCTGAAGCAGTTCAGTTTATTTATATAGCGCCAATTCACAACACGTAACCTTGAGACTCTTTACAAAGTCGAAAAAATAAATTCATCCAGACAGACTGGTAAAGAGTTTTCTATCTAAGACCCAGCAGGTTGCATCCAGTCATTGATTTGAAATAATCTCTCCTTGATGAGCGTAGTGCCACAGTGGACAGACACCTGTATTTTCATTGACTTTGCAGCAATCCCTCATGCTGAGCATGCACGTAGCGATAGTGGAGAGGAAATCTCCAGCAGAACCAGGCTCAGAGTGGACGGCCATCTGCCACGAGCCACTGGGGATTTGAGAAAGACTAGAGGATGAAAGAGAGCACAGACAGCCTATATCCATGTGTGTGAGAGAAATGGGGCTAAACTGGCCCAACTGGATCCTCTATAGGAGAACATGAAGTTGTTGAGAGCAGTAGCTCAGCTGAGGGTCCTCCAAGAGGTTGTCACAGCTAAACTGAACACCAGGCCAGAGGTAGTTACTATGACGACAAAAAGAACATACAACATGAAGTTAAAAATTGGAGAGTAGTAGGAGAATGTAGCAGGGTGAGGCTCTGAACGCCTCATAGAAAACAAGAAATGTAATGGTCTAGTCAAAGTCCAGCTTTAAATCCAATTGAGATACTGTGTGACCTGACCGTCAACAGGCCATTCAAGCTGAAATCTTCCGATGGGGTTGATTCTAACAATTCTGCAAAGTAGAATGGGCCAAATTTCCTCCACAATGACAAAACACTCATTCATCACAAATATTTGAGGGCAGTCACTTCCGAAAATTATGACACATTGAGTTAATAGGTTTTGGGTGGTGGTGGGTGAGACCTGAAACATTTAGAAGTAAACAAAAAAAAAAAAACAGAAGAAATCCTAAGCATTATTAAATGTTAAGGTGGTGTGCAGCAGTAGCGTCAGAGGTCTCTTGTTATTAAATTTGCTTCAGTAAATTCATTCAAAATGAAAGTAATGCGAATAATCCCATCCCTCTGTCGGCCATCTTTGTGTCGTTGCTTCTGTTCACCTGTTATCCGCCGTCTCTCCTCGCCTCGTTAATTCAGCACACGATGCTCGCAGATTTTCACCTCTATTGACAGCTAATTGGCATTAATCTGCGGAGACTCCGTGGCTAGTGAGCTGCTCCGTCCTGCACAGCACTTCCCAGCTGTTGCCTGTTATTTCCAGATGTGTTAAAATGATGGCGAGTTAACGGCTCGTATGATGACTCTTGTTCATGTGAAATTAGGAAAAACAGAAAACCAAAATAAAAATCTCTTCCCCACAGATGGACGACAGCGACTCCACCTCCGACTATTCGGATGACGATATGGGGCGAGGTCGATCAGAACCGGAGACGAAGCCCATCCTGTCTGTCCGTGAGTATCGGTCTCTGTGCGATAAACTGGTATTCTGGTCTCTGGTACCGGTGAAAACAAACTTCTTTAAAGTTGTTTTAATCTTTCATCCTCAAAGACCTTTGTGCACAAATGGTCCTGTGTTGTTTCAATTTATATAATTTAATTTCTCCTCTTCTAAAACAATTATGAACATTTAAAATAGAATAAATAATTATAAATTATACTGTTTTAATAGGAAAGATTCCTCAAATTTTTTTTTTACTTTTTCTATGAGCTTTAAATACTTTGGGTTTAATTGTGCTTTAATTGTTCTTTTTATGTTAGCAGGGATTTTTCCTAAGGTTGCATTTGGTCTCATTTCTAATGCTTGTCTTTCAAGAATTTTTCTTAGCTACTATTGAGAAGTTCAGTGTTCAGATATTAAGATTGTGAAAGTAAAAAATGTTTAAGAGCTGATAAGTTTCGTCTTTTCTACCTCTAACGGTTTAGTTTTTATGTTTCTGGCAAACGGACGGTCTGTGTTCAGGGTCAGTTTAGTTCTGACTGCTGAAGTGTGCTTCTCCCACCTGAGCTGCGGTTCTCTGCAGCTCCTCCAGAGCTGCCACAATGCAAAAACGGATCTAAAAGTAAGTAAAATGTTCTTAAAGTTGGTGTGTTTATCCTTGATTTGAGCAGGTAAATAAGATTATCTGCCAGTGGAATGAGTATTTTTAACCCATAAAATAAGATAATTAGACATCCTGCACTTGAAATAAGATGATGGAGATGAATTCTTCCTATTTTAAGTGCAAAAATCTCATTCCATTGGCAAATCATCTTGTTTACCTGCTCAAATTAAGGACAGGTACACTCATTTTAAGAAGATTTGACTTATTTCTAGTTCTGTTTTTGCAGTGGAGCCTGTCAGTCTAAGTGGACGTCCATGTCCTGGTAGGTCTGCAGGTGGTCCATACGCTCTCCAGGTCCAGATGATGGACTGATCAGAGCGCTGGGATCTTGTTGTAGAACCTGACCCTGCTTTTAACTGGACCAGAACTTTCTTCCTCACCTGTCTGCTGAGCCAACAACAAAACGGCTGCATTCATATTGAGATTAAGTTACACACACCTGGACTCTGGTTACTAATTGGGTCTGAAGGTAGTTTGTTACACTGGATTTTATTTCAGGGTGTCGGAGCGATCGTTTTAATTTCACTATCAGGCACCACTTTCTCAGTCTATCAACCTTTTAAACCTTTTAAAGGCCTATTTTATCAGGCTTTAAAAGTAGGTCAGAAATGGTCACGTTTCTTTCTTTCCTAAATACCTCCAAGGAGGGGGCTTTAATGTTTGTAAAACACGCCCCTATTCTTCACAAACACTTATACAGTATTTTAAACACACAAAATGCCATTTAATTATCAAACATTGCCGACTCTCTCAGAAAATTGCTTCGCTGTGCAGACATGCTTAACTCCACCCCCCCATGGTTGATATCTTTAAAAACTAGGATTCCTAACTTTTTTAAACAACATCCAGCACGTCTTTGTCCCATCTATGCCGGTGTAGTAATTCCACTGCGTAACGGAGCTTACAAAACAATAAGTCCCTGCTGCTGTTTGCACAGTGACCAACAAGCACTTTCTCATGAGCTGCAGATGTGACCAATTAACAATATAATTTTCTACAGTTGTTTTTTTTTTTTCCTTCTCCTCTCTCAGCATCTATCACATAGCAATGCAGAAGAGTCAACAGTCACTTCAAGCAGTGTTTTAAAAAGAAATGGGTCATGATTTCTGACTTTTGTGTTCACTTAATTGATTTATGCTGTGCACAATGGTACATGTTGATGAGACATGGTAAATCTTGTTACCAAATGCGTTTTCGTGTGCAGAATGAGTCCTCACAATGGAAATCAGCACTTTTATTTGTACAACTGCCCTTTTTATAAGGTGAAAAACACATTTGGCACAGTTTTGGCCTGTTTGGATAAACTGTGCCAAAATCAGAGGTCCGCCTGGCACACTGGCCATTAAAACCTTTGCGGAACAAATATGCTTCAGCTGATTCAGTCTAGATTTGCTGCAGCTCTGGTCAAGATGTGGACCTACAAAGTCTGAGGCTTCTCCTGTATTTATAGTTTTGCAGTTTATATAAAAAAAAATATTTAGGCGAGGTTCAGAAAATAAAAAAAAATCTTTGCTTAATCACCTGTACATCAGACATAGTGACATTTGTAATAGTGGTTCCACTTGAGAAATAATCTTTAATCCCTTAATTTCACACAAATACATTTTACAGTTTATAGCTTTGGAGCTGTACTTGATTTATATCAGATATGTAATTTCTTCTGGGCTTAAAAGGCTGGTTGTTTGATGTGAAAACAATTGTAGGGTAGGAATACTTTCGCAGAGCTTTAGTGGACTTACCCACTTATAGAGCTTCGATCACTTCCAGTTTATGAGACATTTTTATTTTAATTTTTATACTGGAAAATGAAGTAAATTGAATTGAAAAAGTTACTTATGACCCTTAATTCCAAAAGCAAATATTATCAAATGTTTTGTGCTTTCCGTCACGACTCTGCTGTTATCTACCACTAAACTTCCTCATGTCTCCACAGAGAGAGCGGGTCACCTTGATCACTTCGACATCGTGGAGCGGGTTGAGATGGGTCAAATGGCCTCCATGTTCTTCAACAAAGGTAATCCTCTCCTTTGCCTCTGCTGCTTCTGCTCTCTGTCTCTCTCCTTGATATTCAATTAGCCGCAGACGCCATCATCATTAGGCACGTCTAATATTTATGGACGAGTCGGAAGGGTGCGTGGGATAATTCATCAAAGGTTTTCTTTTTTTCTTGCACCTTTTTTATGAAGGGACCTCATTTACAAAGGAAGGCTGCTGGCGGTTTAATTGGGTGTAATTACATATGGATAAATTGCCTTTGGTGATAATTACCTGTTTGAGAGCCCATCAGTGCTGAGCATGTGTGTGGGTGGAGGCACTACCTGGACTCTGTAGTGAATACCTGAATGATTGTGGAGCTAATGGAGCTTCTTCCAACTGGTGATGTAAGCTGGAGTCAGAATCACCTTGAACCGCAGATAAAGAGATCCCCCGCAGCTTTACGTTCCGCGTTCGTATCAGCGCATCGTCCCCTCACCACGTCTGCCTGCGTTAAGCAGCTCTAAGCAAACGCGTGTGACTCAAGAGTCTGCAGCGTCCCTGTTGTTGCAGGAATAAAGGAACAACAAAAGGTCGAAGCGCTGACAACATCATCTGCGCTGGCGTGTCCTGTCCTGCAGCCTCTCGCCAGCAGGGGGAGCACTTGCCACACAGGCAGGGAAAAAACGGCCTCACATTCTCTCCCACACGTGTGAACGCACCCTTGCATGCCGTCAAGCTGCTCGTGCTGGCAAAGCTCGCTTGTCTTTCGGTTGATTACCTGTTTTAAGGAGCTTCAGAAAATGATACAGAGAAAACTCTTTGCTAATGACCTTCCTCACCCTGAGACACGGGCTGCGTGCAAGTAACACGTGTGTGTGTGTGTGTGTGGGGGGGGGTGTGTGTATCGATTGGTGATACGGAAATGACTTTTCTCCCAGCTTCTCTCCTTCGCCGCCCCAAAGCTGCCTGGTGACTCTAATCAGAAATATGTCGTGCAGGCTTGAGTCCCAACAGATGCTGACTGGGGGGAAATGGAGACGTAATGTTTCTACTCTACGTACCTCCACACACAAGCTGCTTCTTTTTGGCCATTTCCTGGCGGTTTTGGCTGACAGTGTGGTGGGACTGGGTGCCTTGCAGTGTCGGCGGTAGATTTGCTCTGCAAAAAGGAGGGGAAAAAGGGTATTTTCCTTGTTGCACTGTAAACTTTGTGAAATTAATACCACAATAAGCTGTATTTGGCTCAAATCAGAAAGACCACAGCAGTTACCGTATTTTCCGGACTATAAGTCGCTCCGGAGTACAAGTCGCACCAGCCATAAAATGCATAATAAAGAAGTAAAAAACATATATAAGTCGCACTGGAGTATAAGTCGCATTTTTGGGGGAAATTTATTTGATAATATACAACATTAAGAACAGACATGTCGTCTTAAAAGGCAATTTTAAATAAAAATGGAACGGAGGCAACAGGCTGAATAATTGTACGGTTAGCTTACGCTACATGACACAACTGAGAACGTGCCTGATATTTTAACATAACATATTAAAAGCTATTCAGATAACTATAGCATAAATAACATGCGAAGAAGTTAACCAAAGCGCCCGTGTCCCTCCAAATAACTAAAATCCAGTGAAATCTTCATCCTCAGTGTCACTTTCAAATAACTCCGTTAACTCCGGAGGTAGAAGATGCGGCACTTCCGCTTCTACGTCGCTTACGTCTGATTCAACGCAGGCCTAGAGCGCCCTCTTGTGGTCTGGAGTGAAAATAACAGGTGCAATGATATACCAGTAAAAATGTGTAATAATTTCACACATAATTCGCTCCAGAGTATAAGTCGCACCCCCGGCCAAACTATGAAAAAAACTGTGACTTATAGTCCCGAAAATACGGTATAAAGAGACAAAAAAGCAGGTAAATGACGAAACAAAACAACAAAAATAACAAAAAATAAGCTATAAAATATGCACAAAGGGGTAGGTCAGGTTTCTTAAAATGAGGTTCTGCAAAGTTATAATAATGGTATAAAACTTAACATAAACCTGTTGGAAAGAATAAAAATCAACAAACTGGTTAAAGCGACCACCTGGTCAGATGTAAACCGACTGTTTTAACTCAGTTTAGTAGATTAAAACCACTCAAAATGAAAGTTAAAAAACAAAATCTGTGTTCCCATGTGAAACATCAGCTGATTGTGTCTCGATCCAACTTGTCAGTCCTCTCTAGCTTTGCTAGGAATGGAGTCAGTACTTAGAACCCTCTAAGCCCACCAGCTTGAGGGGGCTTGAGCTTTTTAGGAACAATAACATGACCGACACACACCTCATGTCCAGATCTTCATCTGAGATTCCTTTACCAAAGTATCTAGCATCCCACAGTTTCATTTTCAAGAGTAAATTCCAAATTTCAAATGTTTAGCCAAAATGGCACAAGGATAACAGGCGTCTGTCTGGATTTCTTTCAATCTAATTATGTATACCTTCTAAATAGCTTGTTGTGTGGACACCAAACTGGCTACCGACATAACCAATATGTTGTAGTTACAATCTATTGTGCTTATGTCCTTCTTTACAGGAAAGGTAAGAAGTTTTCTGTGTAAACATCTGTTTTTTTTTTATTTGGGGGGCGGGTTTGTAGGCAAACTTTATTTTTTGGGCATTTAAATCTCATTTACTGAGGCCCAGAATAGTTTAGTCTCACGTTTTCACATTATCCTTCAAGACCTCCATGTTAGTTTATAACAAGATTATAAGACTTTTCTCAACCTGTACAATGCCTAAACTGCTAAAGTATGAGTATGCATTTTTTTGGGGGGAAAATGGAGGTTAGATTATGGGCCAGTTCAACAGCTTTGGACTCGGTCCTGTTTTCCAGACATCATAGTTGTTTGAACTTATCTGCTTGATCAGCTGATCTATCAAATTGGCTGATCAGGTGCTTTGATGCATCAACTCTGGCATATTTTAAAATAAATACAAAAATAAATGTGCAAAGAATAAACAAGCATACAATTAAATGCACAAATATGTGCCAAATAAATGTCTCATTGTATAATTTAATTTAATGGGGACGGGATTATGCTTTTACAATTGGGTGAGTTACACTTTAAAGCTCGTCTTAGATCGATACTGATATTAAGGCAGACAATTTCTGCAAAATATCCAAACTAACCCTTAAATCATCATCAGTGAGCAGTGCCAATGAGCATGTAGCTCCACGTTCAAGCGCCGTGATGTCCATGAAGCTGATTTTTAAACGGTTTCAGCTTTGTGACCAGGTGCGTTACACTGCAAAAAAGAACTAGAAATAAGTAAAATATTATTTAAAATGAATGTATTTGTCCTTGATTTGAGCAGGTAAATAAGATGATTTGCCAATGGAATAAGATGTTTGCACTTAAAATAGGAATAATTCATCTTCATCATCTTATATCAAGTGCAGGATGTCTAATTATCTTATTTTAGGGGTCAAAATACTTATTCCATTGGCAAATAATATTATTTACCTGCTCAAATCAAGGATAAATACACTAATTTTAAGAACATTTTACTTATTTTTAGATCCGTTTTTGCAGTGTAGCTAGCTTGGCATAGCGGTCAGTAGACGGGTCGGCAACAATGGCCCCTTTATCATAAAATCAGGAGAAAAACGTGCCGACGGTCAACACTTGCCGCATGACTCCTTGTAGCAGAGCGTCGCAATGTGTTTTCATCCTTAAGCGCCGCATCGTGTGGTCCCACGGGCGGATATAGATTCTCCTCTGGTGATTGGAAACAAGTTCATTATGCCAGGTGCATTTCCACAGCATTGAACGATTGCAGCACCACCTCTCCACCGCGTTAGGGAAATGAAATGCAGGAATGAAACCAATTCTGTCTGTCAGTCCTGCACCTTTACAGCCAATTAAAAAGCCTCTCCTGCTCTTGGAGGACATTTGACTGCCTCTCAGGTAGAAATTGACGTGACAGCAGCAGCGGTAGTGGCAGTGGTGGCTTTGTTGAGGCAGGCTTGGAATAAGTCCATGGAAATCGTATCAGCCCGACCTGCAGCCACTTGACAGGAATGTTGATGGGGGGCTGGCTTATCTCCGGCACTGTAGAAAGTGGCACTTTAACCTTCACATTGATGATTTGAAAGTTGATTAGAACACGACTTTGGTAAAGTCACAAAGAGGGAGGCTAACGGAGGGCTGTCCTTGCGTCAGCATCTTGTCTCTGCTCTCTCCCTTACCTGTGTGATATGATGCGCTGGTGAACACAGCGGCTGTGCAAACATCAGGGTTGTTTCTCCAACTTAACCCATCCCCCCCGGACATGTGCAGGAACCATGGCTACGAATACTAATGCAGTCTGCAGGGAGACGGGCTTCTGTCTGTAAATGGACTCAAACATGAACATGTCTATTCTTACTTTTGATTTAATGTCATTGTGGCGCACTGGGAGCAGCGGGAAAATGGACATCCAAGCTGTTCAGAAGACAAACAGTCATGTTTGCGTTAGGGCTGTCAATCGATTAAAAAAATTAATCTAATTAATTACATACTCTGTAATTAATTAATCTAAATTAATCGCATATTATTTTTGGCTGTGAAAGAATTTTAAATATTTAAATTCAAATGATTCAATGAATAATCAGCATTAGATACATTAAAGTGCTGTTTTCAACAGCAGACAAACTGAACTAAACAGATGCCAATGTCAAACTGAACTCACGTCAACAGGAGACGTCAACTGAAATAATAATAAAAAAAGATAACCTGAATTTAACAGACGTCAACATATTCCATATTCCAATCTACTTTTTAGGCTAATTATACATAATTTAGACCTAGAGCTATTTTAACAAACAAGCATTTTATTAGTTTTTATCTCTTATCTGATGTATTTCTGATGTTTGGCACTTTGTTTTACCTCGTGTTAAAGTGCTCTTTAAAAACATGATGACATTGACGATGATTATGATCAGAATAAACTTTTGCATCACCTCCCAGAAGCTGGAAAGAAAAGAGACAAAAACATTTTTCACACCTCACTTAGTAACTCTAATATTTTAGTCTAAATACTTTAGCCTAAATATTTTAGGCTACAATATTACAGTTTTTATTTGTTTTTCTTCAATCCCTCTGTGATGTTTAGTAATTTCTGCCAAAGGCTGCAGCATTTTGATTTAATTCATCTGAATGCAGTATTTGCAAGCCATATTCTGACTGGATGGAAAAAAACTGTCTGTCTATTGAAAACCCCTGCATACGACATTGATTAATCTGCGTTATTTTTTTTAATCCGTTAATTTTTTTTAAATTAATCGAAATTAACGCGTTATTTTGACAGCCCTAGTTTGCGTCCATGTTTTTTTTTTTTTTTTTTTTCCCCACAGTGATTTTTCTATAAGCCCCTGCTACAACAGTTCCCTGTGTCAGCAGGGTGAGAGATGCACTTTAATTTCAGTAGTATGTTATTTAAAGACTGACTGTGGTCAGGCACACGGATCAATATTCAGAGTGCACTGCCAGGAAAGGCGCTCGCTTGACGAAGGCTTAATTTGTCCCTTTAATGACAAGTAAAGCTAAAATGCTTCTGGTGTAACAATAATCTCTTTCAGCTTCTTGATGATGATGATGATGATGATGGCATTTTTAATACCAGTCAGAAAATTACACCAGGAAATCCTGGAGTTTGTTTGGAAACGAGCAAAGCAGAACACTGCAAAAAGAGAACTAAAAATAAGTAGAATTATCTTGAAATGAATGTATTTGCCCTTGATTTGAGCGGGTAAATAAGATTATCTGCCAATGGAATGAGTATGTTTAACCCTAAAATAAGATAATTAGATATACACCACTTGAAATAAGATGGAGATGAATTGTCCCTATTATAAGTGCAAAAATCTTATTCCATTGGCAAATAATCTTATTTAACTGCTCAAATCAAGGAAAAATACTCTCATTTCAAGAAGATTTTTCTTATTTTTAGTTCTCTTTTTGCAGTGAAAGACTTGTCTTGTAGCCGGTCTGCAAGTTTTTATACGTCTTGGGAGGGATTTTGTGACGCTCCTTTGCTCCTGAGTAAAGAAAACCTGTTAAATCCTTAGTGGCTGCCTTGTAGCAAACGTTGTCACACAACTAAAATATCAAATTTTCAAATACAGCAGTGATATTTTTAAATAAGACTCATGGTTATTTCTGGTTAGGAGCGAAAAAAAAAAAACTTTAAGATATGACAAACTTAAAGCTGTAGTGTGTAATGCTGTTTAGAAACACTTTTTGTTACACTGGGTAAAATCGCCCTTCCATCCTGGAAGTAGTAAATACATTATATTTTTATATAATTAGAGTTTTGGTCCTGGCCTCATCCCCCTCTTTGCACTAATCCCCCCTGAAGGGTATCACCTTATCTACTTGTTTTCCCACATGCCAATCATTCTGACACGCTCACGTAATGCCAGTGTGCGTGCTCGTTCCTTGTTAGTTTCTGCTTGCTGGCTGCGCATGTGCACTTCTAGTGTTTATGTCATAGACATCATATACGTAGACGCCTCGTTGGGCGGGGTCTGCCTATGCTGCCGATGAGTCAGAGATTGTTGCCAATTAAAACAAGCAAAACTTTAATTAATGTTGAGGTTAGATTCATATTTAGGGATGCACCGATATGAAAACTTTGGGCCGATCAGATTTTGTCCAATTTTATACCGATAAAACTATGCTAACAGAATATTTGGTCACATGACCTAATAAAAACTGCATGAGGGCAACTAGATGGAAATAAACATCAGTTGTTAATATTGGCCCGGTTTTGCTTATCGGACCAATACTGATATGATAAATTATTAACATCGGCCTGATTATTATATAAAACGAACCTTATCCTTTTTAATTTTGTTGCAATAAACTTTAAAATTAAATAAAGACTTTCAAATACTCCCTTTTGGCCTGAGAACACCTCAGGGCTTAAACTTAGGAGCTTTAAAGTGTAGCTAAAGAGAGGAGAGTCTGAGTTTCCCTTCTTCACCTTTACCTCCAAAACCCCTCAGCTAAAGATGCATGAGTGTTGGAGCTTTAAAGCACAAAAAAAGGGAAAAAAGTGCAATAAAATGGAATAAAAACTGGATAGAAGTTTTTACCTTGAAGCTTTCCCTCGTTTTTGTTTTTTAAAGTGCTTATAAAAAAACATTTTAGTTTGTTCCGGGGTTAAATCTGTTATTTTAAAAGGTTATGGTTACCTGATCAGTGTCCTGATAAAGATAAAAATACAACCTACATAGATGTACAAGATTGTCTGAAGTAATTTAGTTTGGTTCCGAGTTCAAGACCGTTTTTAAAAACTGTAAATTCTCAAAACACTTTCTTGTGTTCTTAACTTCAATTAAAATTTATTAAGCGCCTTCAGTCCTCTGGTTTTTTAGAGTCATACTTCGGCAGAGAGGATGTAAATCTGTTTGTTTTTTTTATTGGACCCTACGCTCTGATTTCCTGGCCAGTAACAAACAGGGTTCCCACGGGTCCCTGAAACCCTTGAAAGTTTGTGAATCTGAAAAAAATAATTCAAGGCCCTTGAAAGTTCTTGAGAACAGCCAAAAAAACACCTTGTCCTTGAAAGACCTTGAATTTTTTTGTGGGGTTGAAAGTTCACATGGATGACGACTCATGTGTCATTTTTTTACTACCACACAATCTTTTAAAATTATGTTGATTCCGCAGACTTTTAATTTGCAAAAGTACGTTTACTCTTCTTCGTTAGTTGGTAGGCTACGGTTTAGGCCTACGTGCGTCCAATAGGTTACATTCACGCAGTGTTGCCAACTCAGCGACTTTGTCGCTATATTTAGCATCGACTCCTTTTCAAAAAAGCGACTAGTGACAAATCTAGCGACTTTTGGAGTCTCTTACGTGAAAGCACGTATCGTTCATACTCTTGTCCTCCAGCAGCAGGTGCTGCCGTGGGGCGCCTCCCCCGTCCCAACCCCGTTCTCCCCCTCCCGCAGGAGTCCCTCTCAGCGCTGCAGTCAGAGCCACAGCATGTTTACCCTCAGTGTCCAGACTGCAAATGAAGCGCGCATGCGCCAGGATTGACGGCGCAGGTTGATTATAAATAACTAAATTTAAAATATTTTATCTTAAATAAATAACGGCATTTGATTCACACAGCCACATGTTCATGTTTTACCGTGATTTTTAGGCTCCTTAGTGGACCACAAGAGAAAAAAGAAAATGTAAAAAAAAAAAGTTGAAAAGAAAACAATTGTAACTCTGCCATAGTGTCTCTTTATAGTTCATTTTGCTGGTCTCAAACCCGGGTAAAGGAGGAGGGTTAGTAAAATGCACTGAAATTATGTCTTTAACAAAGGTAACAAAAGCCTGAGAATGATTTAAATATATCTCTGAGCAGCTTTCTGGCAACCGTGGCACTTTAAACAGAAGTCAAAAACTATCTTAATCAAAGATGAAAGTAAGTGAAACAAATTGATATAATTCTGAACATCTCAATGCTGCACTTTTTTCTATAAAATTCCATGAAGCGGTAGGCTAATGTACATCTTATATGTAATGATGGCATAGCCATGTACTGTGGATATAAATGTAGGCTATGAATATGATCAATATCAATGTAGGCTATAAATTAAGTCCCTTTCTTGCATTGCTTCTGACCCAACAACTTCTATGCCGTTTAGTCTTTTATTGAATTTGCATTGTATTAAAATATGATAACCTATTCAGCGGTCACAGTAGGTAAATGCCGCCACGTGGTTGTCCTTGAATTTGAGGAAATTGGTCCTGGAAAGTCCTTGAAAGGTCCTTGAATTTGATGTTCACCAAGGTGTGGGAACCCTGAACGAATCATCTGAGCCGTCCGGTTAGGCGGTTTACCCCTCATTCAGGAAATTAACAGGCAGACGGATGTGCAGCGCGCTGTGGACGTTTCTGCTGGTGAAATCTGAGTCGGGCCCGTCAGTCCGGTGTGCAAAAGAACATTAAAGCTGATAGACGTTTCTCCTTATGAACTCATTAGGGTAATAATTAATCCCTTAATATTATTCATTAAAGGAAAAAGATGCGCCGGCGGCTTCCAGAGGCTTCTTCAGATGGAAGTTTTAAAATCGACGCCGAGGTTTAAACGTTCAGTCATCAATCACGACGACGCGTTTGGACGGCCGCCGCATATGAAAAATGTGTTTGTTTGTCACCCCTTGAGCTCGTGTTGCTTAATGAATCTGCTCGTCACGCATCCCCGGTTCCCTCACGTCTTCATCCTTTCTGTGTTTCAGTCGGCGTCAACATGTTCTACATCTGCATCATCGTCTATCTGTACGGAGATCTGGCCATCTACGCCGCCGCCGTGCCCATATCGCTCATGGAAGTCGCCTGGTGAGACCAGCCTTAGCCTTTTAATAATAAAACATTTTATTCTGAACGTTTGCTCCTCCTCTTGCTGTCAGGATTTTTGGTCCTGGTTTGACCTCCTTGAGCTCATAGAATAAAGCAATAAAGCTTCGTCGACAGAAGCGCGCAGACCCGCTCACCTCTTGCAGCGTCTTGCCTTTTGCTTCCAGAAAGGTTTTTATTGCAACTCTGGTTGCAATGCTGAAAATAAGATATTTTATTTAGTTAAGAGCTCATCCCTTCAGAGTGTAGTTGGCACAAATATCCCAGATCCCCCTTTGGTGTTTTTATTTTGTGGAGATGATTGTGACAGTTGAGGGTTTTGACATTAATATTCTTGCTGGAGGCGTTTTTCAGTCCTTTTGATGCAGGTTAATTTTATTACTGTTCATACTGCTTCTCTGCTGTTTACCAAAATCCTGCTTCCTTTTAGTTTTTCATCAATTTCAGGTTCGAGTGACAGATTTCAAACACCGGACCATTCCTGTGACAATGAGCCCGAGGATATTTGCTGATATTTTATTTCAAAATGGGGAAGTTTGTGGCAGACAGTTTCTGCAGAGGCACATTTTGCAGCCTCTGTTGCTGTTTGAACAATTAACGCTATCTTTAGGTCAATCTGACGCTACATAATGCACCATGAGTAGCTCTATCAGCTTTGAATGGGTTCATTTAACCAAAAATAATAATAAATAAATGTTCCTGTATTTTTGTACAGAATTATCTCAGCTGAAATCATGCTAACAATCTATTGATCAGACTGGCTCCTATAAAAAGAGAGACAAATCTCTTTAAAATCATTGCATTCTTGCATTGGTGATGCTTCTTTCTAAAGAAAAGCAGATTTTTTTGCAGCTGAAAAGACAGTTTTCTGGGCCATCAGCAAGTTCAAGAGAGTCTAGAAAGTTCATTTAGAGTGGAGTTTACACCCCTGCAGAGCTTGCTCAACGTCGGCAGCAGGTGGTTTCATTGTATCCATATAGACAGTGAGGTGAAGACTTTTGGCGTTAGCTCTGCTCTAGAAAAACATCAAGTTTAACTCAAATTTGGCAGGAATCTGGGGAATGGACAGCAGTGGATGGTTCAGTTATTCTCTTGTGTGAAACGATCCTCCTGAAGGTTTGGTGCAACTGGAGCTGAGAGGAAGCTGGACGCTTCAAAGAATGTCCTGCTGCTGCCATGACTAGGATACAGAGAATTTGCACAGGCTTTTAAAATGAGTTGCAATCAAAAAAGGATTTGGACTAGCTGCATAAAGTTCAATAGTTTTCTGCTTATACTTTAGCAACAATCACATGGGAGGTTCCTCAGGGCTACATTCTTGGCTCTGTCTTTTTTTTTTTTTGGTAATATGTAATGGCTTTAATATCTGTTGCAAACCTTAGGGACATTTTTATGAATTCTGCCCATAGAAATAAAAAGAGTTGTTTAGAGCTTTAATTAAACTTGTCAAAATTACATTAAAGCATTAATCAGCTGCATCTTGCTTTGTCTTGATGAAAATAGTGGTGAAGTAATCTTATTTGGACATTCAGCAAATCATTCAGATTTGTTTTGGGCTTAATCAAACTGCTGTCATAAACCTTTAATATGTGGTTTCTTTTTTTGAGGTTTTTGTGTAAAAACCTTTATTATTGGTTGCTATTGTTCATATTTGTGTGTATATAATTCTTTTCTATGTCAAAGAGAAACCTGCCATTCGATTTTTGGCAGAAAAAAATAAAACGTTTAGTTGACGGACTTTAGGTTTTAATTGATTGTGTTATGCAAAATGTTTTATTTTTTTTATTTTTTTATTGTCGGGCTTTAAAATTCAGAGGTCAAGATCCAAACTTGAGCTGAGAGGAATTTGTGCTTGCAACATAAAGACATTTGATATACAGTATAAAAACAGTATGAATAAAAAATACTGTTTTTACAATAAGAAAAACAGAATTTTATGTTTTATTTATGTAGAGAAAAGAAAAAGGAGAGGTTGTGAAATTGCAATAAACTTATTTTTGCCTGCCAGTAGGCCTAATCAGAGACAAGGCCTGGAGGGAGAAACTGTCTCTGTAGCGCCGCCCTGGTGGTAAAAGTCAAAACAGTTTGTGTCCAGGCTGTGTGGGGTCTGCAGAGATGTTAGCTGCCCTTTTCCTGATCCTAACCCTGCACAGATGGAGGGAAGGTCGGCCCTGATGATCCTCCCTGCAGACCTGATTGTTTACTGCAGTCTGGACCGGTCCTGGTTGGTGATGGACGGACACAGGGCAAACTGTAACGTTCACACAATAAGGAATAAAAAAAGCGCCGAATTGGAGAGCCCAGAGCTGCTGCATGTGCACGCACCGCCGTCATGTGTCTCAAACACTGAAACAAAGATCAGGATGAGCAGAAGATGAGATCAGTCCTGAGGCAGAAAATGCAGACCTAATAGTTATTATACAAGCTTTGTAAAAAATCTAATCTAATGATCTTCCTCTTCCTGCCGACCCATTTTCACCTAATTAAGCTGTCGTCCACAGAGGCTCCAGCCGTTTGACCTTGCTGCAGGCAAAAACGTGGGCTTTAACTGAGACGTCCAGGCTGTTTGTTTCTCTTTAGGGCTACCGGTGGTAGTAAGAGTTAAGATTTCTTGTGTGTAAAAGCATCTTTTCGGATCACCCTATAAGAATGCTGTTTTTTTTTTTTTTGTTTTTTTTCGGTATCATCTGTATCTCAACTAGAGGTTTAACAACAGCCTCTGCTTGTTTGTGTTTACCTGCAGCGGGAACCACTCCTGCAGCGCTGGAAGCGTGAAGTACAACGACACGGACCCCTGCTGGGGCTCTGTCACCAGGAAAGATGCCTACAGGGTGTTTCTGGTAAGTGTTGATGTTTTTTTTTTTTTCTCCAAACTGTCTGGGTCCCTCAGGGAAGTCCAAGTCCCTGAACTGGAAATTAGAGCCGGGGTGTCCAGGGTGGGGCGTTGTGCGGTCTTTAGAATAAAATTTGTGGCCCTCCTCCAAATGGAGCTGCTACAGATGACCTCGGTTTGCATTTTTTTATAGGTGATGTTATTGTTACAACACAGTTTTTTTTCCTTTTATTACCCTTGTTTAAGCAGGTTCTAAAACATTTTACCGATAAAACAGACTTGGGCACAACATCCATCGAACATGGCTGCCAGCGTTTTAGAAGAACGTTCTCATTTCTGTTGCTGGGAACACACTAAAACATTTTCTACCAACAAAATGCAGAACGTTTGACCCAAATAGTTAGGAAACCTAATTTTATTGTATTAAGGCCAAGATCAGAGACTTTTTTTTTTCTAATAATATTGCATTAATAATTAATTTTATTGCTGGGCAGATAAAAAGAAAATGATTAGCACTACGCGTGGTAAACTGGTTTGGACACCACTGCCACAGAGAGATACGCCGAAACACGAGCTGATGTTTATCAGCAGTGACCAACATGAGACCGGAGTTGATTTTGTTTCAGTATTTGAATTTAACCTTTGTTTAAGCAGTTGAGACGCCGGCCGCACTTAGAACCGGAGGGACAGCTCAGGATTGTTTGGACGTGCAGAGGAAGGATAGTGGATATATTGTTCATGTTGACTAAGGAGCTGCCAGCGTAGGGAAACAAGACGCTCTCTGGTACAGCAGAGTAAAAAGTTAGAAAAGTAAATAAACTTTAAACGCATACCATATTTTTCGGACCACAAGGTCCACCGGATTATAAACCGCATCAAGGGATTGCTGCAAAGCCTGAGCCTGGTTCTGGTTCTGCTGGAGGTTCTCCTCCCTGTTAAAGGGGAGTTTTCCTCCCCACTGTCGCTTCATGCATGCTCAGTATGAGGGATTGCTGCAAAGCCATCAACAATGCAGACGACTGTCCACTGTGGCTCTACGCTCTTTCAGGAGGAGTGAATGCTGCTTGGAGAGACTTGATGCAACCTGCTGGGTTTCCTTAGAGAGGAAACTTTCTCACCAACCTGGAGGATCTGATGGAGTCTGACTTTGGAAAGAGCCTTTAGATGACATGTTTCATGAATTGGCGCTATATAAGTAAAATATTATTGAACTGGATTAAATATTCATCGTCCACAGCTCTCTATCCGTCTCTGCTGGGAGGACAGAGTAGTTGGACTACACTGCCCTGTTTCTAACATCAGACCAAAATAAACGTAACTTTTATATTGAATTAACTTACTAGGTTTATTGTACTCCGGCCACGGGCTGCTTTACATGAATGCACCTCTAGTTTCTACATTACAGTCAGGCAGTCTTGTAGACAGCTCAAGGGTCCTATCAGGTAGTGACACAGTGTACCGTAATACTCCAAATATCCATTGAGCGTCATACTTACATATTTTAACATATTTCTGAGCGCATTGTAAAACATAAAATCAGTCACTAAGCACAACTTTAATCATATATAAGGCGCACCATAAATATTTGAGAAAACTTATGGATTTTAAGTGCGTCTTATAGTCCGAAGAATACGGTAATTATTGAAAAAAAGCAACAAAGCTTCAGAGTGCTTTTATTTTTAAGAAACATTGTTGTTGTTTGTTTAAACGTCGTTATGGCTGGCCTTGTTGGCGTCCCCTGCCGTTGGAGCATAGAGAGCGGGATCTTTAACTAATCTGTGGGACTTCTACAGGATTTAGGAGGACTGGGATGTCCTGGTTTGTGATCCGGCTCATAATTCTGATGAAAGATCCAGTGACGGTCTGTTTTTTAGATTTCTGTTAGAGTCCATTTTGGTATTTCAAAAAGTTCTTGATGCCATGCGACATTTACACCTGACATAGGCCCACTGCATCACAGATCCTGCACCGGACCTTAGAGATGACATTTATATCGTGTTCCTGAGAAGCTAAATATTTTGTCTCATCTAACCTGAGCACAAAGTCCCTGCAGAGTTTAGCAAAGTCCACGTTTACATTTGTGATGGTAGGACAGAAAGGGCTTTTTCCCCAGCATGCCTCCCAATCAACCAGAAGCCATTTAGATGAAGTCTAATGGTTAACGAGGTTTGGTGATTCCCAAGGCGCTGCTTTCCCTGCACTTCTCTAATGGGGAGCTTTGGAGATATTTTAGCTCCCTAATTGGGCGTGGTGGTGGCAAAATAATGTCAAAGGACTAAAACATTTAGTTTTAGCAGAATTTGAGCTTTAACCTTGCAGAATAATGTCGTTGCACTATTTATTTTTTTCCACTGATGTTTTATCTTGCTTTGATGATCTTACCTGCATCACTTTGAGGTTTGTCTAAAATTTAAAGTGCATTACAAATAAAAATGTATTTATTATTATTATTATTATTAAATTTAAATAGTAATGTTTCTAAAATAATTTTAGGGCCAGTTAAACTTCTCCAGTATTTCTCTATTTATTTTAATGACTTCTTTATACCAGCAGGATATGCAGAACGTTAATGTTGGCTGAAATATCTGTTCAGATCTCAGCCGAACATTTTCCTCCTCTTGACCCAAAACCCTCTGCAGTCTCCAGGAAACGGTTTAAAGTCCTTGAAGTCGGCACAAACACTGATTTCTACTCGAGCTTTAACTTTGAACAATGACAGTGACAGATCTGCTGCTCTTCCTGTGTAATTTCTGAGCGTCCCTCTCGCCTCCTTGTCCTGGCTTGCATTTATTAGAATTACCCAAAAAGAAAAAAGCCAATAAATGACATTTTTCCCCCCCTTTATCTCCTGTGGAGCTGATTTAAATAATGCTGATTTATTATCTCTGCTCAGTGTGTTTACACTTTCAGTCTCTAAAACTAGTTTCTTACTTTCTCAACACTTAACAATGCCTCTTTTTTTGCCATTTCCAGACTGTTAAGAATGATAATTATAATAATTTTAATAATTCCCAATGGATGTTGGCAGACAAGGACAGTTTTAATTTTCAGGTATTGAGTTAGGATTTAAGAAGTTTACACTTCTTCCCACCCAATTGCTTTCTGATGATCATGAGCTCATTATTTCCTGAGGTGAAACCTGTTTTTTTTTATTATTATTATTATTATTATTTATTTTTTAAAGATGACAGGGTGACAGGGTTATGTTGCAAAGATTAAGCAGTTGTTTTACTCTCGGTTGCATTGTTCACCGTCCTCTGCTAGAGCACCTTGGGGATAATAAACAACATTAATGCACTGGTCTGTCAAGGATGTCTCAGGAATTAGCCCTAAATTTTAATGAGATAGTTGCAGATTTGTCACAACAAAACAAATGAAGGTCTTTCTCTTGAAAGATAATGCAACTGTATTCGCTCAAAACCACATTTTATTTTAAGATAATACAATGAAATCAACCAAATTATCTTTAGATCTCATCTTGAGATGGCAAACTGATTTTTCTGTCAACTCGAAATGAGCTTGAGGCAATAAAACCGCGATTTTTGACACAAACAAGACTTCAAATCTGTTTTATCTCAAGATATTTAGACAGTTATTGATTCAGTAACACCTAAACATGCAGTAAATGGATATTTCTGGAGCCTTTTTAACCGTTTAGAACACATTTCCTTGCCAGAGAGAGTCAGGACTGTGTGTTTTCAGGCTCAGACGCCACACAAACCAGAATAATAACTGAAAATTATTGAGCAGCTGTTTTTAGTTGTTCCCCACCGTGCGGAGGAAACCATCAAATGTCCCTCGGCGAGCGTCCACCGCGTCTCCTTGGTAGGCTGGGTGTAACGGAGCTGCAGGCCGTCGAGGTGCCCTCCTTCCTCGCTGTTGGACTGAGACCGCGTTCTCTCGTAAGAGTCATCGAGGAAGCAGTGCTCAATATTGACTGCTGAAAGCTAAACTTTTATGATATATTAATCTGACCTTTATCTCTCTGAAGAAAGACCTCACAGCTATGTTGAGGAGTCTGTTTCTGGTACCTCCTTACCCCCACTGACTTTGCAGACTGACTTTAGAAAGATATTCAACAATATTGGAACAAATATCATGAATTAGATTTTTCACTCTTGATTGCATAACTCCCAACAAAAATCAAACAAATTAGGTCGGTGCACGTTGCGTCTATTCATTTTAAATATGTGGTACTGAATGCCAGCGTAGTGAAATCATGAGTTTATTCAGACAAAAAAAAAAAAGCTTCTTAAGAAGTGAAATGTCTTCAGCCATCATGATTAAAGTATTTTGGTGTTGGTTGTATGAGCAACAGGTTTATTCTCCAAACTGAAGTGAGACTTGCTCATTTCTATGGATGTCCTCGTCTCAGGCATTCGCCTTTGCTTGGAGTCAAATATGAAATGGACTCTTTAGCTTTGAAGTTGAGCATAAACGCTTCAAAGAACGTGGCTTTTATTTACGTCTCAGTGTTGTTAGACACCAGCAGCAGCAAAACTCTGTGTTAAGGGGCTGGTTCTGGCTTTTTAAAGTGAGATTCATTGACGGTATCTGTAATGGTTCCCTTATCTGTAGTAAAACGATGGTGTTCATATCAAAGTAAATGCATCTTCGGATTGCATTTTGATGCTTTATCTTCGTAGTTCCTGTGAAGATGAAGCCGACCGGTGAGCCACAGCTGACTGATGCATCTGACCGGCCAAACCAAGTTAACTTCACATAAAAACATGGATGTTGTCCACCTGGACAAAACATCTCTTGTCAAGTTTTAGACTGTTAAAATCTAACAATTTATACCTGATATGTGCTGCCGATTTCTTTGGGTCCCGATATAATTCTTTTATTCCTCCATTTTCCTGTATTTTTGTACAGAATTATCTCAGCTGAAATCATGCTAACAATCTATTGATCAGACTGGTTCCTATAAAAAGAGAGACAAATGTCTAGAAATCATTGCCTTCTTGCATTACTGATGCTTCTCTCTGAAGAAAAGCTGAATTTTTGCAGCTGAAAAGACAGTTTTCTGGGCCATCAGCAAGTTCAAGAGAGTCTAGAAAGTTAATTTAGAGTGGAGTTTACACCCCTGCAGAGCTTGCTCAACGTCGGCAGCAGATGGTTTCATTGCATCCACATAGACAGTGAGGTGAAGACTTTTGGCTTTAGCTCTGCTCTAGAAAAGCATCAAGTTTAACTCAAACTTGGCAGGAAGCTCGGAAATGGACAGCAGTAGATGGTTCAGTTATTCTCTTGTGTGAAATAATCCTCCTGAAGGTTTGGGGCAACTGGAGCTGAGAGGAAGCATACACGCTTCAAAGAATGTCCTGCTGCTGCCATGACCAGGATACAGAGAATTTGCACAGGCTTTTAAAATGAGTTGCAATCAAAAAAGGATTTGGACTAGCTGCATAAAGTTCAATAGTTTTCTGCTTTTACTTCAGCAACAATCACATGGGAGGTTCCTCAGGGCTGCATTCTCGGCCCGGTCTTTTTTTGGTTATATGTAATGGCTTTAATGTCTGTTGCAAACCTTAGGGACATTTTAATGATTTTTGCCCATAAAAATAAAAAGTAAGGGTTGTTTAGAGCTTTAATTAAACTTGTCAAAATTACATTAAAGCATTAATCAGCTGCATCTTCCTTTGTCTTGATGAAAATAGTGCTGAAGTAATCTTATTTGGACATTCAGCAAATCATTCAGATTTGTTTTGGGCTTAATCAAACTGCTGTCATAAATCTTTTATATTTGGCTTCTTTTTTTAGGTTTTTGTGTAAAAACCTTTATTATTGGTTGCTATTCTTAATATTTGTGTGTAGATAATTCTTCTCTGTCAGAGAATCCTGCCACTCGATTTTTACCAGAAAAAATAAAACACTCATTTAAAACCTAAAATCCATCAACAAAACGTGTCATGCAAAACATTATTTTTTTTTTTTTTATTGCCGGGCTTTAAAACTCAGAGGTCAAGATCCAAACATGATAGAGGAGATCACAGTTTAGCTTTTTGCACCAAACCTGAATATAATAGCTGCTTATAGCTTAGAAACTTTTAAGGTGGAGTAAACCATCTCCTCTTAATGTTATTCTACTTAAAGAGAATAAACTTTAATATTAGTTGTATTTTGTTATCTTTTTTTTGAACACAAGTAGTAGATTTCCCCCTTTGTTGCTCTTATGATGCAAATCTTCATAATTTGTGAAGTGCTCTCTAAATTAAACTGACATTGACAGATTTTAAACATAGAACAATCATAGAGCCACACAAGGCTGCGTCATTACTGAGTGATGCATTTATATTTATTCTAAGTGCATAATCCTTTTGTCTTTTAAACATTAAACATTTCCAGAGCCTTGAAGTATTTTAGTCCACCGGTGGAGAGCTCTGCAACGATGAGTTTTTACGCATTTAAACAGGAAAAATCCTGTTTATAAACTTGATTATTTAATGTAATGTAAATATTGAAGTTATTAAAATAAATGTGAATGATTTGCAGACCTTGCCATCTGATTAGGATGGATGTTGGATAGTTTAGCAGCTTGAACCGCATTTCTGCAGCCGGGCCGTCTGTCTGAAGGCGCCTCGCTTGGATTTAATGTGTGATTTCTTTAAGCACTTTTGGCAGGTTTCCCCCAATGGGAGCTTCCTGCAGGACTTGTTTTTTTTTTTTTTTTCCCCACAGTGGACAACAGATTGTGGTATATTTTTAGGTATAACAACAGCTGCCCCAGTACTCATATCTACAACTTCACAGAGGGAGCAAAAGAAAAAAATAAATAAAACACACTTTTACATTGTCTTATTTTCATTAACTGAAGAATCTCCAATCCAGTCAGGATTAAACCTGTTGTTTCCACTATTTACATATCAGACAATCTGACATTCCTGTCATCTTTTAAATTAGTCTTAACAAAGACGTTTATAGGCTTTCTGAAGGTCCTACTTTAGCTTCAGAGGCTCTTAAATCTGATAATTTGATGTAAATTTGACACACAGTTAATTAATGATTAAATTGAAATGGGATCTTTTTTTTTCTCTCAGGTAGCATCTATATGTAACAAAGATGCAGTTTTATTATTTTAGCCAATCTATGAAAAAATCCAAGGACAGAACATATATGCTGGTGAAGATTCTCAGTCATCCAGGTCATGGTCATTACAAAAAAAGGTAAAAAACAAAGCAACTGCACTTGTTTTGCGTAGTTGAAGACGTTTCGCTTCCTCTCCAGGAAGCTTTATTCACTTTTTGAATTGAGAAAGCTTCCTGGAGAGGAAGCGAAACGTCTTCAACTACGGAAAACAAGTCCAGTTGCTTTGTTTTTTACCTTTTGTTTTGTAATGACAGAACATATAATTTTAGCACAAACAAGAATATTCCAGATTAGACGTGGCTATAGGACAAGATGGGTTAAAAATGGTCCAAATATTTTGGGTTGTTCTGATTCCCGGCCTCTGTGGGTAAGCGGGGCACTTCAGTGGGGAGTTGCCCCTCTGCTGCCAGGGGCATGTGTAGGCGCCGTGTAGCTGGGGTTGTAGCCTTGACCTGCGAGGGGAGATGTGGTGGCGGGGTTGAATCGGGGGGCTCGGTACCCCGCTGCTCTCCATGTGTCCCTCTGGACCGGGGGCTGCTGGCCCTGCCGGCCTGCCTTGGCGTCAGGCGTGTGGCTACCCTGTGGGGGTGCCTGCTGTCTGCCTGCCCCTTGCTGGGCTTCTGCTCCTCACAGCGTCGTAACATCTTTGCAACTCCAGGTGACAAACAAACACACACACACACCTAGAACAACCACAAATAATGATAAAAGGTTCAAGGTCAAACACAGGTTTATATTTTAATAAGGCCGTCTACCTTGATGCTACGTGCAACCCTGATTTAACAAGGTCAGTCAGGGAATTAGGATCTCCAGATATCCTTTTGGTAGCTGACCTGGCGCATTTAAGCAACTAGTTACTCCGTGTGGCACCGCAGGACTCGTGAGGACCAAAGGGATGAAAACTGGTGCAAATGTTCTTGAAGGAATGAAAGGGAGGTTCTAAAAATTCAGAAAACCGACATTTCTGAATTATTTAACAGTAAATAATAGTAATCTGCATACAAATACAGATTTTTGTCAGTTGTCATATGACGGTGCCTAAAGGAGGCATATGTAGAGATATTTGAAAGGATATGAGGGGGATAAAAGTACAATTTGTTTCCTTGTCTTGAGTTAACTTTTTATAAGGCAGGGAACTCCCAAGATGTGGAGCTGCCTCTAGGGTACGGGGGATGAAAAATGTAATGGCGGTCTGATAATTAAACAATTAGTGTTTTTCCCCACACAATAAAGACGTTTAAATAAACTTTTCTCTTGTAAAAAATGTATATCAAAAACTGTAAATTTAATAAATATGTATTCACACAAGAATGTACTTATTTAGAAGAAGTCGTCTTCTATGGGTCATTTTTAGATGAAATATAGAGGAAGTTGTCATCTTCTATGCATTTAGTACTGTATATTAGGGTTGTGCATAAAAATCGATACAAAGATTAATATAGATTATTTTAAAAAATGATATTCTGGCTTTCAATATCAATATACCTCCCAGCCCCTAGGGGGCGTTATTACAGCCATTACTGTTCACAGCGAGGAAGAGCAAATGAGACGAATTAGTGAAATCTGAAAATGTCCCTTTCTCTCTCCTCACTTCATGCTGTTTACGTCAATAGAGGGAAAATTGGTGGAAGACGTGGTTTCTTGACTATGTTCTCACACACAGCTGTAATACTTTTGTGATTCAGACAGGTGCAGTTCATTTAAAAGAGGCAGTTTAGCGCATATTCAGACAGGAACAGGGAAACTGGCGGTGGGACTGCGTGGCTAAAAAAGTTTAGGAACCGCTGCTGTAAGGAAACAGCAGCTTGGTGTCCAGTAGAAGAGCTGAAGGATCCTGTTTCAGGTCAACAGCATGTACAACATGTATTTAAGGGCTAATAAAGTGGATTTTATGTTCTCTTTAAGCCATTGTGCTGTACAGGACATAGACATATTTTCATTAAATTAAAATTTAAGTATGAAAATCATTTTTCATAATGTGATGAATGATGTAGAAACCCAGAATTTTGATACGTTTGTAAAATCAGATCTTTTTTTTATATATTAAGTGTCCTTCCAGGCTTTGATTTGACTTTGGGCTTCTTCTTCCATCACATGTCAGACACGTAAAGTGATTGTCAGTCTTGACAGTGACACTCAGCCTGTGGGGGAATCTGGTTTTAAATGTTGTGGCAGAGAGGTTAAATTAGCTGATAGCTATTTATGATCTCTTCCTGGATTGTCAAGTTCTGTTTTAATCAGTTTTTCCAAGGCCGCAATCCTCCATGGAGTCATTTATTATTTTATTTTAGACCTTACAGGGGATTTCACAAAGAGATAGCTTAAATAAGCTCTGACGGGAGTCAGTTAATATTTAATCAGGTCAGATCTTTGACTTAATCAGTGCTAACTTCGCACATCAGCATTGTCAGCCATTAGCGTGACAGCAGTTATCCTCGTTTAAACTTCTGAAAGTTCCCTAACACAATCGTTTGGCCGGGATTTGCTGGGCCGCTTATTGATTTCCATGTTCTGCGCTGAAGTGGACAGCTGAGGGGATCTTTATCCCATATTTAGGATGTTTTCCTGCACTGGAGCATATTAGGAGCCGTTGCGTAACAAACTGCTGGGCGTTGCTCGCAGCTGTTTAAAGAGCTTTGATTGAAAAGATTAAGCAGCCGTCAAACATTCAGGCCTTGGTGGGTTTTGTTTTGTTTTTTTTGTTCGGCTCCATGACCTGAATTTAACTTTTCTGTCCTTGATTGTCTCCTCCTGAGGCTCTCCTTCATGGTCACAGTGACTGGCCAAGCTGCTGGTTGGTCCAGTTCACTCTGCTGCAAGGCGCCAGAACTATTTAAATGCGTTGCTCTCACAGTTTGCTGGACTTGATGAAAAATCAATGCAGCTTTTGAGCTCCGAAGCAGTTTATGCTTACCTTGCTTTGTTCACAGCTGATTTTCATGCGATTACTCTGTCTCCATTAGGCCTGTTGAACTAAACCTAATTTAAAGTGCAGCAAAGTGCCCCTAAAACTTCAGAAATGACCCACCCTGCCACTTCACTCCAGGCTGGCTCTGATTGATTAATTAACTGACTAACAAAGATTTATTCCAGGGGTTTTACTCACCTTCATGCCCGTTCTTTGTGAAGGCCTTTCAATGTGGTTTTTGGTCTCTAACACATAGTAGGTATTTATTATGCTGATTTAAGCCAATCCAATCACTGTTAAGACATTTAAATTGGTTTTAGGAATGATAAAAAAGGGCCAGGAGTACTTTTTTGTGGGATAAAAACACAAAGAGAAGACACAGAGTAAATGGTAGCAATTATCAGTGGTGGCCTCCAGTAAAGAAACTGCAGCTAAACACAGAAGCGTTATGCCAGGAGTACTTTCTATGCAAAAAAACAAAACAAAACTGTGCATTGCGTTTGCAGAAAATGGGCTAAAATTACACGTTTTTTTTGCACACATTTGCATCTAACCGTCATTATTTAAGCTATCTGTTCTTTAAATCGAGGAAGCTGCCAGGCTCTGACCGGCTGCCCTGTAGGTAACGGCCGACAAAAGAGAGTAAGAGAACATAGAATCAGCCCGACAGAAACTTAATTTCGCCCTCTGTCACTTTTTAAATAACTCAAATGCGTCAATGGAATAACAAAGAAAAGTTGATAAATATATTGGATGAACGCTCCGTGTCTAAATTAGCGGCTCCATACACCGTTCTATCACTTCACTCGTGTTTAATGTGGCCAAAACAACACTTCATTCAGGCTAATTGGGCTATAGCGGATTAAAGAAATACAATAAGTGTTACAGTAATGCATCATAATATTACTCCAGACTTCTTGAATTGTGAAAGCTCCCTGGATAGGAAGTGAAACGTCTTCAAACTTCGGAAAACAAGTCCAGTTGTTTTGTTTTTGACTTTTTTTTGGGAATTATTGTAGCAGTAGCTCTGTCGGTGGCTTCTTCTTCTTCAGGAAAAGAAATAGCAGCAATGGACCAGGAATACTCTCTTTAGGAAAGGAAACCAAACCCATCGGGCTGCGTTTGGACCGCTTGTGCCATGATTACTTCTTTTACAACCGTCATGGTCTGGCTCCCCTTTCATTTGCGCAGCAGCGCCCTCTTCTGGGTGGCGGCCACACTACAACACTGAAAGAAAGTCCCACCAAGCGGATGGAACAACCTTTTATCCTAATAAAGCATTATTCAACAGTTAATCGTAAATCGATTGTTTGCAATCCTCATTCCTGGACTTAAGAACAAGCACAGAGTTTGTTCTGCTAACTTTACTTGGATGAAAAAAAAATGCAAATACTGTTCATGTACTGAAAATAAAACAGACAAAAAGTTAATAAGACAAAGTGGCCAAAGTAAGAAAATATATAAAGAGTCCTGGATAGAGACATTTTCACAATATGCTTTTTACTGTTTTTTTGTTTGATCTCGAGTCAGTTGGGATAAATCCTCCCCAAAAAAAAAAAATTGGATATGAAATATCTGAAATTCAGGTCTAAAAACATGCACTGGTCATTCTTATTTAAAAAAAAAAAAATGTTTAACTGTTTTTGGAAAGGTTACTCCTGCAGTAGTCCTGTATGATTCCTACTGTAAGGTTAGGAATGGTTGCGTCTGTGCCGGTCAGAGCCGAAGCAGTCAGTGGTGGAGAAGGTTCGGAAATGGTTCGACAGAGATTTTCGTGGTAGGAATAAATCCCCACAGCCTCAGGAAGCTGTGTCAGAGCTACTGATCGGGACATGGAGGAGATGCGTTGATGCTGCTCCTGAATGACAGGTGGAGGCTTTGGATGAGAGCAATTTGTCAAGGAGATACTGAGGTCATAACAGATGGATTTCCATTAATCTGGTCTTTTTATGTTGTGGTGTAATAAACAAAATGATTCATTGAGGGCCTTGTTTAGTGGGTTTTTCTTACTAGATAGCATGTACCATACGGTCATGCATCATGTTTTCATTAAATGTTTGATAGTAAAGGTCATCAGCACTGTGTGGTCCACATTGTTTTTAGTTAATTGGGTGTTATTTAAAACTTTTAAGAAAATTATTCCCCAAAGGTTAACAAACATATAGTGTCGTCTTATAGCTTTTACTTTTCAGCCCTCCTGGGGGCTTGTAGCTCTGGACATTTGTATTAATTTTCATGATCAAAATGGAGAAATTTGTCAAACAGAGCAGCTTAAATTTGCTCCGTTAGCTGAGCTGTGTGCTTCCTCAGAGCTGTCACTCAGAAAAGTTTTTAATATTTTGTTGTAGACTCGTACGCAACAGCTAGTACACTAAACCAGTTACTGCAATTGATGGCAGGAGTCAGATGGTTATAAATGCAGAATAAATCTCCTGCTGGATTGACTAGTCACAGGGTCTGCAGCTATTTCGAGGCAAAAGGCCATTTTCCCCTCGCTTCTAGTTAAAATCTTTTGCTAAAGCCATAAAAACCTTTGAAAAATGGTCAGGTTTGAAACAAATTACTGTATAAAATGTATGGGTTTAATAGTCAGGAGGTTTAAATCGGGAGCGAAAGAACCAGATCCTGGAAACAAGTGGCCGAAATGAGCTTCGGACATCTGATGAGGAAGCCCCCTGGACACCTGTCTGTGGGGTTTTCCTGGCACGTCCCACTGGGAGGAGTCCCTGAGTGAGACCCAGAACTCTCTGGAGGGACTATATATCCCGTCTGTCTGGGGAACACCTCGAGGACCATCAGAATAGGTTTTTAGGACGGACATTTTGCACTTTCTTGGTGCACAGAAAGTTGCAAGTGGGTTGTTTTGGTCCGAGACACTAGTGGGAGATGACAGACCCCCTCAATCGTCTCATAAACACTTAGATTACCGCCACAGGGACTTAGAAGAGGATATATTTAGATAAAAATGTTACTTAATTGCTGCTTTAGATCTCATTCTTTTTTGGAGTTACAATGAAGATATTGAACCAAACCACATTGGAAAAAGTGCTGTAAGTTTGCTTTTGTCGAACTTGTATAAAAGAAATGTATTCAAGGAAAAAAATGGAAATAAGAAGACTAATATTTCTTTGACAAAAATGGTTAAGAACCACCGTGGCGGCTCCCAAAGAGCCACATGCGGTTCTGGGGCCACTGATTACGGACCCCTGGGTAAGTTGAAGCTTCAACAATCTGCACTCGTCTGATAATATAAATAAATTTGGATAATTACGTCAAGTAATCCATTTATTTAGAAGAAGACTGAGTTTCCAGGAGCTTTCCCCCTCTACATTCACATGCATTGACATTTTACACCTAAACACGCGTAAAAATGTTGGCGGAAACAAGCCAACGCTATTGGCTGCTGAAGTTTTACTATCGGTTTGCCTGATGACTGATTCATTCGTGTTTCCGCGTGTGCACATCCATCCTTGGAGAGTAAATTTAATAAATTATTTTCATCTTCCTGTTTGAGTCGAGGAAAAGTGGGATTTGTATGAAACAAATCTCTGCGCTGAACATGAGTCTGAAACGGGTAATTCACTGTAATTTAATGTTCTCGTTTGCCAGAGGAAAATTATTGCCGTTCTCATGGGGAAAAAAAAAAAGTTCACGGCCTCATTTAATATGCAGAGAAGTTAACAATAAATCTCTGAAGGTTGGGACCTTGGTGTCGTGCTGCATGTTTGTGGACTGCAGCTGGGAGCAGCTGTATCTCCTGAATTGATTTGGTAGCTGGGTCATGGGGGCCCTGCAGAAACTCTGCAGGGAGCATTTGTTTAAGTGTCGTCCATTGACCCATTACACCCTTACCTGAATAAAATAAGGCTTTCTTTCTGGTATTAATTTCTTTTTATTGTGTCTATAATTAGCTTCTTTTGGGAGCAAAATGTCCTTTCTCACCTCCTCCTCTGATTCACTTTTACAAAAGCTAAGATGATGATGATTGGAGGGAATTGATGCTATTAGGCTGCAGGAAAATTATCGTTTCTCATTTCCCCCTCAGACATGTCCCAAGACTGTCATAAATCTTCCCTGTGTGCTGTTTCCTGTTATTTTTACCCTCGTTGATGTGCAAGGGCTTCTTTTTTTTTTCAGGGGCGTGATTGGTTATGGCACAGAAACGGCAAAGTAAAGTCCTGAAATCTGCAGGAAATACACCTGTCTGTCTTCACTGTGGCAAGCTACTGTCATCAGTCAATAGGTTTATAATTAGCAGCAATGGATTACTATTTATTTAGAGCTTCAGTGAAAACCAACCCGCATAGATCCTTCTTGGTTTGTGTGGATATGAGTTGATATCTTTTAGGGTGAAGGTGACGTCTCCCTGTAAACATTTGTCACATTTAGGTCATTTTTAGCTGTCACATATGTTATGTTTAAGTCTTTTGACTCTGTTGTGATTGATCCACAGACTGACTGTAATCTGGCCTCATTTGGTGCTTGGGAAAATATTCTGTAATTCTTTATTGCTGGGAGTGTCTGATTATGACCCTTTAGTCTCTGTTCTTGGCTCCCAGTTTGAGCAAGTGCCTTTTTTAAGGTGTTTTTTTTTTGCCTCGTCGTTTGTTTACTTGGGTACGGATCAGGGGTCCGTTCTTCGTACGTTGCTTAAAACATCCGAGATCAAATGACACATCCAAGATGATTTCATCCGGCTAATCCTGATCCGGCTAATTGGGTTCTTCGAACACACCTGTTGTTTATGATTAGTATGGCTGGATTAAGTTATCTGAGACAACTGCGCGTTCATGCGTTTGTTTAAAAGGGGAAATGTATCGATAGTAGAAACAATGATCAGCAACGCTGCTATTGGCTGTTCAGCATGGCCAAAGAACGCCCACAGTTTTTCTCCCAAGCAGAACACGAGTTTGGAAGGTTATGCCGAATTTGAGTCATTAATTAAAACACCTCAAAATCTGTTAAAGCCAGGAGAGAGGGCTGGCAAAAAGCAGCAGACAAATATATGCGTAAATACTGTCCATGGTAGATGTTTCTATCACTTTCTACTGTATGAATTTTTGCATTTTAATAATTTAATATTTACTTTGTTCTTTGATATCAGAGCCTCCACGGGACCCACTAGAACATGGGGACAAGTAAAAGTGAAATACAAGAATATTCTACAAAATGGTAGCCTTTAATTATTATACTTTATTTAAAAAAGGCACTTGTTATGTCAAGAGATCCAAATTTCAGTGTCATTCCTTAGAGACGGGAAGTAAAGGACACATGCAAACTGGGAATTTTAACAAAAAAAAATCTTTATCCATAAAAAATGAAAATCTTCCTTTTCCAAGTCATCCACAGTTTACACGGTAAAACTGTATTGCTCCGTGGCTAGATAATCCGTCCATAGTTTTTTCTAATACAATATACGGCTCGACAGGAAGCAAGCCTTTCAAAGTAAACTAAACTTCACAATAAAATGGCCCGAACAAATCTTCTTACTGAATAGGATAAAAATAAAAAGCAAACCACCATACAAATAACTTAAATATTTTAGATTTATGGCTCCAACACCACTTTTTCCTCTTTAAAAGCCACTGTTAAATGATGTGTTTGTCTGTTTATAACAGCCACCAAGAAAAATCTCTACACTGTCGCGCTGCTCTAAAGGATCCTGTCTATTGCGCAATACGCGATTAATTCGAAAAACTCTGCAAATTATTCTTGCACCTTCCGCAACAGGTTGCTGTCGTAAAAATGGACATAGCTACGGCAGACTTCCCATCTCCTCCGCTTATACAGCTGTGATCTAATCTTGTTTACATGAAATAAGCCTGCTCTGGAGCAGGCTCAAGCTGGCGCACTTGTTGCTATGACAACAAGTGCAGGAAGTCTTTCGAAGAACCAAACGATCCAAGATCATGCCAAATCGTCAACAATGAAATCCTGCTAACTGAGTTAGCGACGTACGAAGAACGGACCCCAGGTGATGGGTTTAACTTGTGCGTTTTTTGCTCGGTTTCTTTTCACAGACTGTTTATGGGTCAGATGTGTCTGGGTCGGATGGATTCTGTGTTCTGAACTAGTAGAAAACGCAGAGATATACACCATCAACAAACTGTTCTGGAGTTTGTGTGGTACCGCACAGAGACCACCTCCACCATGCGGTCTCGGTACGGTTGTTGTGGTCTGGATCCGAGTCCTGTTGCTGTGTTCACATCTAGACAGACAAAACACACCAAGAAGGGAATCTAACTGGGACATGGATCCCTTTAATTCTTAATATGCAACAGAACTTGCTCTTTTGAAGGTATTTAATTACATATTTTAGCTACCGATTCTGGTGATTTGGGTGTTCAATTAAATTTTATTTATATAGCGCCAAATCATGAAACATGTCATCTCAAGGCACTTTACAAAGTCAAGTTCAATCATATTATACAAATTGGTCAAAATGTCCTATATAAGGGAACCAGTTGATTGCATCAAAGTCCCGACAAGCAGCATTCACTCCTGGAGAACCGTAGAGCTACAGGGAGAGTCGTCTGCATTGTCCATGGCTTTGCTGCAATCCCTCATACTGATCAAGCATGAAGCGACAGTGGGAAGAAAAACTCCCCATTAACGGGAAGGAAAACCTCCGGCAGAACCGGGCTCAGTATGAACGGTCATCTGCCTCGACCGACTGGGGTTACAGAAGACAGAGCAGAGACACAACAAGAGAGACAAAAAAGCACAGAAGCACACATTGATCTAGTAATCTGTTCTACATTAGATGGTAGTAGCGGGTGAGCCGTCTTCTCTGGATGATGTCACAGTTAACAGAACGCCAGACCAGGTGTGCCTAATATGAAGAAAAAGAGAGAGAACAGAAAGTTAAAGCAGAAATGACGACACACAATGCATAATTGAAGAACAGTAGCTCAGGTTAACATGAGCCACTCTAGTTATAAGCTTTGTCAAAAAAGAAAGTTTTAAGATTAGTCTTAAAAGTAGACGGGGTGTCTGCCTCACGGACCAAAACTGGGAGTTGGTTCCACAGGAGAGGAGCCTGATAGCTAAAGGATCTGCCTCCCATTCTACTTTTAGAGACTCTAGGAACCACCAGCAGACCTGCAGTCTGAGAGCGAAGTGCTCTGTTAGGAACATACGGGGTAATCAGAGCTCTGATATATGATGGAGTTTGATTATTAAGGGCTTTATACGTTAGAAGGAGAATTTTAAATTCTATTGTTGTACCTGTAGATTTAAATGTTGCATATGACATAATGGTTTTACTGTATCGTTTGGAGCATCAGGTCAGGAAAAGGGTCATATTATCGGTTTAGGTCCTACTTGGCCGACCAAAACCTCTGAGTTTAGCCAGAGGGATTATGCATCTTCCTCTGAGCCACTATTTTTGGGGTCCCACAGGGCTCAGTTTTAGGCCCCCTTCTTCTTATCTCTCTTTAATTGCTCTTGCTTGGCTCCATACTGAGGAAGCGTGGCGCATTGTTCCACTCTTCTGCCAGTGATAGTTAAATCTACGGCCCACGCAAAAGGAAAGATGCAAGCTGTGTTACTTCATCACTAAAGCGTTTTAAACATGAGCATAAAGGCATTAGTAGCTCCCAACATTTCGAAGTTTAGTGAGAGTAAGACTAAAGTGGTGGATCTTAGTAGCACAACTTAGACTTTCCTTATTGAGATTTGTTTTTGGTTCATTCTTAAAAAAAAAAAAAAAAACTATGGGGTTAACTTAGACTTAGACTTAGATAACTTTATTTGTCATTTTGTATGCACAGAGTGCGTACAGAACAAAATTTCGTTGCATACAGCTTTGTAAATTGCAGTAAAAGTTAGATTACAGTTTTAGGTGCAGCAGAGATTTAAAAATAAACATAGATTTAAAATACACTATAAAAATACACTAATCTACTTGGCTGTAGATCTTAAATTTAAGAGTGAGATCAGGGCAGATGTCAGATTGAGCCGTTATCAGTTGAGGCGGTTGCCTCAATGGCGTACCGCGCACGTGACGTCACCGTCTCAAGAGCAACGCCCCTTTTTCCGCTTAGGTAGGGCACACAGGTAGAGAACGCACGTAGCAACCAGCTATTACAAGCGCAACAGAACCAGCGATATGATCGACTTTGCAGCCATTAAACTTTCCCAAGACGCACGGTTTACTGGTCGCACTGTCGAAGAACACACCAACCTTCAGCTCAAACGATGGCTTGAGTGTCGAGGGCTTAAAAAGACCGGAAAAAAAGTTGATCGAACGGTAAGCTTTGGGTTTTTTTCCTGCGCGGCGGTCATGCCGTCGTCGGCCGTTTTTTTTTGTAATCACCGTCCAGGAATCGGTATATGTTTAATGTTTGTCTTATTTGAAATGTTTTTGAGTAAGCTATCCTGGTAGCAGGGTATCATGTTAGCGCCTGCTACCATGATAGCCTATATGCTGTCATGGTAGCAGGCGCTTCTTTATTAACATGTCGGCCACCAAAATACTCTTACCTGTTCACTACTTGATGTCGCTGGAATTGGGTCAGGATGTTCTTCGGTTGGGCCCTTTCCTCCAACAAAATGCTTGCTACATATGTAGGCCGACCGCACCGGTGTACCAAGCGCACATTTCTCCTTGTCTTGAAGAAAACATCCTTCATATGCGGCCGATCAGCGTACCTCGAGTCGCTGTTGCACGTTCCATAGCAACAATGTTTAAAAACCATGGTTTTAGATTTGGAAAAAGCAGTCGTTTACCGAGTAAAACCTAGGCTAACGCACGTCTCTTCCACAGCAAAAGAGCGGCGGGTTTCGGGGGTTTGCCCTACTGCGTACCACGTGATGTGACGTTATCGTGACGTTACGTTTCTAAAAATAGCTTGCTCGCGGTACGCCATTGAAGCTATTTCTCCGTAGAACACATTTGGATTTGGATGCTATTTGTTCTTCAGCAGTTTGAACACAGCTGCAGCTGGACGTTGGAATTGTGAAATACTGACGGGGGCAGCTCTTCGGTCTGGGAGGAGCTCTTAATCTGTAAAAACCTGTCAAAGGAACGAGATTTGGATTGTTTCAGCCTCCTGTATTCAAGACGTCTCTGTTTTCATCATGATCTGTGTCTCATGACACATGGGCACAAATATTATTGCGTTTTTAATAGTTTTTAAACTAATTTAGTGGATTTCTTTTAATTTACTGCTCTTCAAAAGTATGCAAAAACTTAAATGTATATACACAGCCTTACTTGTACTTGTACTTGTCTAAATGTCTCTTTGCCAATCGCACAATAAGCTTGGCTGGATATCGGACCTCTCCTGTTGAAGGAATATGTAGAGCTGATTTAAACCATTTGGATTCCTAAATTTTCAATAAGTTGTATGTCCAGCGTTGGGATGCCAATCCCACAGTCTTACAGTTTGTTTACTTTATCCATTCATGTGTGGTTTTGGGTTCATTTTGCTGCTGGAACAACCAACTCTGCCCAAGGGTCGATTCAAGGTGGAGGGCCAGAATAATAATTTAGAGGTCACTGTTTAATGTTCCCCGTTCTAAGCAGTGAAAAAGGCCCTTAGCTTAATGCTACCACTACCACCATGTTTGACAGGTTATATATATTGTTCTTATATTTCAATCCATGATCTTGACCCCTCAAAATACACTCCTTGTTAATGTAGCCAAGCAGCTCAATCTTTGCCTCATCGAACTTTCAGTTCTAGCTTAAAGGAGTCTGTTTTGCAGAAGTGGCTTTTTTCTTTTAGTCTATAGGGATATAAAACTGTCTTTTTTCTGGTCAGTGACGTCTCCAGGTTATTCCAGGTTTTCAGCCTTAGTATTTCTCAGGCTGTTTCTGAACACCCAGTTCAATTTCCTTTCATCCGAGGGTCATGGTTCAGATTTTCTTACCAACCTTGGCAAACCAATGACACATCTGAATAACCTGCACTTGCCTCCAAGCGTTTGAACTCAAGAAGATAAGTTTATCTAATTTTTTGGGTGACCCACACCTTCACCAGCTTGGCGCTGGTTAGTTATTTATTTATCTAATTAATATTGGTACAGTTTTCCTCATTTTATAATTTCATAGCTTCCAAATGATTCACATTTTTACCCCAACAAAATAGTGTTTTATTTTAGATTTAGCGCTTACAGTCTTATTTATCCGTAGCATTGCAGTTTACAGTGTTTAATTGATCTCTTTTCTCTGTTTTTTCTCATCTTTTGTTTAGTTTTGGTTGTAAAGTTTGTTCTAAGAAAGGAAGGTGATTGTGACCTCATTACACAAAGTTCAGGAACTCTTGGCTGAAAGACCTTTTTGTTGTTATTAAAATCACAGAAGTAGAACTTCCTAATCACCCTCTAAATCACGCTGCAGATGACCAACGTGTAATTAACTTTTTACACGAGTTTTTCTGCACACAGTCCAGCCGACCCAGTAACTGGTTCTGCACATTGCTTTGTCAGTGATGAAATGTTTGTGGTTTAATGCCCCTGCCGTCAAATAAAAGTGTCTCAGCTCGATGTTGTTTTTTTGTCAGTTTGGATACAATTACCCTGAAATTAACAATATGACATTCAGCCTTAATCCAAGGACACAAAGTCTGGGTCGTATCAAACTTTGTGCAGAACCTGCATGGTTTTAATTAAAAGAGCTGTAAGTAAGATATTTACTGTAAAATAAAATCATTCTAATTTCTCACCTGGGATGGAGGTAACATTCCCTATAAACATTCAGTCCTCTCCATCTACAATGTCTTAGTCACGTTTTTCTCCTTTCAAACCTAGAGGTACGCCCCAGAACCTCTAGGTTCCTGAGGTTCCGTGTTTACTTCCTGGTTCCTGAGCCAATCATATGAGAGTTCCCAGGGTTCCCAAAACAGATCGCAGCATTTGGTATTTTATCTTAGTAAAAGAGCACCAGCCTGCAAACATGGAAGCCAGTAAGAGAAGCAGACCAGAAATAGAACAGAATACAACATCATAGACCTGATCTGTGGAAGTTTCTCCCCATTTAAAAACAGCATATTAGATTATAATTGGCAAGCTGTTATTACCGATTTGAGCCACAAGGTGTCAGTATTACTTATAGCTTCTTTAAGGACATGTTTTTATTTTACAGCCTATTTTCAAAGGTCAAACCCAAATAAAGGTAGCATAGCAGTCACACCCCTGAACAATTACAACTCCTTTAACGCTGCGCTCGCCTACGTTGCTAGCAAATTTGAACCTTTTACCTTAAGAAACCTGTGGTATACTATTCCTTTTAATTCCCGTGACAAGTATGCTCGTGCATATTCTCAGTTATCCGGGTCATCGCAACGAGCAATAGCTTCTAGCGACCCAGGAGAGCATCTGACACGGAATACGCCTAAGAGGATGGGCCGCCATGTCCTTAAAAACAGCAGCGCTCCAACTGCAAGTTGCTCAGTGCGAGCCTCCAGAACTGACAGACGTCCATAGAAAGAACTGAACGAAAGTCTGATTTAAGCCCCCTTTTGGATGACCTGTCCTCTGAAATGCCCCCCCCCCCCCCCCCCCCCCCCCCCCCCCCCACACCCCCGACAGAGACTCTGCGGCAGCAAAATCAGAGACGTCGTCGGTTTTCATTACAAAAATCTGGGGTAACATTGATGCTGCGATTTCATCAGTGTGGTCCAATATAGCGAATATTAATTCCTTAAAAGAACAGCTTTGAAGGCTTTTGTTAGCAGAAAGGATGGTTTCGGTTTCGATGTGAGCGGTTGAATTAGCACATCAGTAAAGATGATGGACAAGTGGTTCATCCAATCATATGCAAGGATTCTTCATAAGGCCCCTCCTTCTGAAATGCATCTACAATGGAGCGATCCCAGATGGATTTGTAGAGCTCTGAGGATAGAAATCCATCTGGTGAGAGTCAAATTGGCAAAAAAAAAACAAAATGGTCACATTTGACAGGTTTTTGATTGCTCTCTGAAGCCCTGTTCTGATTATTTCTGCCTTCTTTCCACCTTGGCATTGTGTTCACTCTCACCTGTTTGCTCCAAACCAGGAAAAGGCAACATCTGCTAGAAGCACGGGTCTACTTAGTTTTTCACTTTTTGGCTCGTTTTGTTTAATACATGTGAAAACCCTGAAACTTAAGGACAGTATAATGTAGTTTAGTTTCCTCCTTGATCGATTATTTTCTCACTGGATTCTTTCTCCGTCCGTTCCTGTGTTTAAGTTGGCACCCTCCCCTTCCTTTCACTCCGTATTTATAATCATTAAGAGCCGACAGCCTAAAAAAAAAGTTGAGATACTCGACATGTTTGGAGAGTCAGCCTTCAGGGCTCGCCTGTAGTTGTTGTGCTGTTGTAAATCTGGTTTTGCTGAGTTTATTTTAAGGCTGCTTCTTACAAACGGTCCTCAAGTCGGTGGGCAAATTCTGTTGGTGCAGTCGCTGGAGACCGTGACCCCCCAGGTGGATGTTTACCATCTATTCTGTTTGGGCAATCCTTATCGCCTATTTGAAGAAAAACAGAGAAAAGGCAGAGTGTTTGCGAGAAGATAAACAATCAAACTGCCGTCTTCTATTTTGTTGCAGCTTAGCTGTCCCTTCGTCGCAGCAGGTCACTAAACCAGAACACGCTTCAGCTCTTTATCTGCCTCCTGAAGTTGTTTGTTCGGTTCACGGGGCACAGGCTCTACCCTTCATTGAGATGCTTTCAGTTTATAATGTCGATTAGTCTCTTGGGGGGGGTTAGTAATATGCTGGATGCCGTCCCAACATTTCACCTGTACTCCATGCTAAACTGGAAAACGTGCGTCTCAATAGCACCGACCTGTGGGCCGGGGATCAGAATCGACCGGTTTAACCTTAATTGGCTCTAATTGGGCATCAGGAGGTCAAGCAGTTGTTGTTTTTAACTCAATACATTAGGGCTGGACGATAATTCAATAACGATATAGATATCGATCGATAGACGTATGGTTCAATATAAAAAAACAGGGGTCAATAAGAAAATTTAATAAAAGAACAGTGCATTCTAGCCTGTTATGTAGGTTATTACTACAGTTATTGCATCCTTCCAACCAATCACAAACCAGGAAAGCGCCATCAGCCTTCAGAGAGTACGTGTTCTTTTTTTCTTTTTTAACACTTATAGTTTTCGTAAAACGTTGTTTGAATAAAGGGTTGTGTTTGAATCCATTTATTTAAAAATAGGACATTAAGCAACAGCATAAAATGAAAGGGGGTGCATTTAAAATGTATATTTTGATTTTTTTTTTATAATTATCGATATCGATCAATATTTCTATTTTATCGATTTGCTTTTATTCTATATTGTCCAGCCCTACAATACATGCATAAAAGCTAAGGAAGCTCAGATAATGAATATTTTTTTGCATAAATGTGAGTAATAGACCTCATTCTATTTCTGTTAGATTCAAAACTGTCCGTATCAGGAAAACTGCAGACTCTTCTCACGTTTAACTGCTGTTATAGTAAAACAATTGTAATCTGCAGGTTGGATCTCACAGAAAAGCTGTTTTCCGGGTATTGGCCAAGAAAAGGCCAATTGGTGCACTTTTTACGTGTCTTTTTCCCCATTATGCTGGTCAGGTTTTGGTGTTAGTTTTTTCCGTTTGATGGATGCTTTCTGCTGATTAATGATGCCAGCAGCAGACGTTCTTTCACTCTGACAAACATTTTAGCTCCACCGCGGCTTTAAGTGCAGAGCGTTGCCTCCCAGGCGTCATTTCTACTCCCCTCTGCATTATCGTCCCACCTCCAACTCCCTACAATCGTGTTCGGAGCATCTTCGTATTACTTCCCTGTTCTCCCCCTGCCGCCCGTGTTGCTCAGTGAATCACTTCACTTGCTGTGGCCATCATCAGGTTTGTACATATCTCCTGGGCTTTTTATGGCCTATTTTATGTAATTTCTTTTTTCACGCCACCTCGGCCGGGTCCTTTGTCATACGTGTCAGAGTCCAGGCAGCAAATTGTCCCATAATGTCTATTATTTGTCTCTGGTCCATACAGTTACAGGTCGTTTTATTTTCCCTGATATCATCAGGTTTCGACTTGACTGCCTGGTATGGACCCCACATTTGTTCTTGGGTTTTTTTCTGCCTTTAGAGAAACAAGAGGTAAAAGAGTTCAATTGTACCAAGAAAGTGAACAGTGTAGTAATTTCTGATTTTTCTTCAGTCTGTTCTTCTTCGCACCTTCAAGGTCTCCACTCAAGCTCTTAATTAAAGTTAAATGATGCATGTGGCTGTAGGAGACTTGAATTATTACCGTTTTGCAGCACTTCTGTTGGTAAAGGAGCAGCAGAGATTTATTTCAATTATCTAGGGAGGGTTTGCAGCTACGTCACAACGTACAAAACACCGCACTCCCATGAAAAAACGCGTAATACCCGGTATGTGAGCGCACTGGCCTGGCTTTAAGAAGGAGAAGGTTTGTCCTTTTTTATGCACCGCCTCCTGCTGCTCCCTTAGATCAGCTCTGGTCACAGCCCTGCAGGAGATGATCAAAGCTGACAACAGGACGTAAAAAGAAAGAACGTGTCCCCCATGGCGGCCGGTCCTCCCTACCTCTCACCAGAGGCCTTTTTACGAGGCTTCTTGACGCACCTGTCGAGATCTCTGCTCATCTGGTGATGAAACATCCTTTCAATGCCGCTAGCTTTGCTCTCTTTGTTCAGATACCCACTAATCACACCTCAGCTTGTCTCTTCACCACCTGATCCCAAAGCCTGCTGCCCCATTGGCTTATTGCACATGAGGTTTAGGCATAGGCACCCCCCCCCCCCCCTCATCCCCCACAATGCTTCTTTTAAATGGACAAACAATGCAGAAAATTTTGCAGGATTTTGCAAAATTGACACTTTGAGCATTTGCCTCGGATCAGACGGCTTTATTTAATTAAACTGTTGTCCAGTAATGATGATGTCAGGTGTAGCGACGTCACAGTGGCCTAATGTTTGATCCGTTCACGTCCGTGCACGCCCCCGTCCGACGGAGCAACTGCGTTATTTTAATTAATGAGAACCATCATTCTCCGTGACTTCTCCGTCCTTCACCGTCAAAATACGGAACAAGTCTATTTTCTGCTCCGTTCCAGTCCGTCGGACTCCAGCCAGAGAGAAACGGGCCACTGTTTTTCTACGGAAATTTCTATAAAATGGTGAAGTGTGGGTTGAAATGTCTATTAACGAAAGCTAAAACACAATTACTTTAAATACATACAGATTTTGGTGGCCAATGTACTCGCTCATACTTGATGGTACAGATCGACTGATAAAGGTTTTTTAAGGCCGATACGATTATTTTTTTTTACATTAGGCAAACCGATACCCGATACGTGGGGACGATTTTTGAAGCCATTATTGCTTTTACTTCCTCCATTTAGACTAGAAAAATTACACAATGATAACAAATGTTACACAAGTGTCAATTTAAACCACAAAAAGGAACATTAAGTTCCAGAGTTGTTGTGAAAGTTGTGGCTGTGCGGTACTGCTCCTTGCCGGCCAGGTTCTTGTATTTGGAGCTACGTCTTCTCTGCACACCAAACTCACAGCGGCGCCGTTCATGTGGAGAGATACCTAAAGTCCAATTCTTGTTGTAAACTGTCTTCTCGGCATCAGCTTTTCTCTTTTTACTCTGCAGTGACATCTTTAGCTGTGCATTTCTTATGTTTATGCGGTGTGTAGCCCCACGCATACACTGCAAAAAATCGAACTAAAAATACGATTTTTTTTCATCAAATGACAGTATGTTTCCTTAATTTGACCAGGTGAATAAGATTTTTGCACTTAAAATATGAACAATTCATCTCCATCATTTTATTTATAGTGAAGTATATCTAATTATCTTATTTTAGGGGTAAAAATATTCATGACATTGGCAGATAATCTTATTTACCTGCTCAAATCAAGGGCAAATACATTCATTTCAAGATAATTTTACTTATTTTTAGTTCTCTTTTTGCAGCGTACAACACGTGAACGCACACGACACACAAACGCCAATGTGAGTGCCTTCAAAATAAAAGCCTCACAGTTGTAAACTGTGTAAAAATGACTATAAAAGAGTAATTTTAATCAATATGAATCTGAATTTGTTATCTTGACAAAAGTGTGGCGCGGGTACCCATAATAGGGCCCAGGGGGTCCTAGACCCTTCCTGTTAGCTGGAGTCTCTCTTTTTAATAGCAGCCACTCCCCATTCAGTGGTGACCAAGTTTTAAATTTATGTTTTTATGATTCCCAGCAGATTTCTCAGTGTGCCCCTATTGTCAATTATTTTTCAAGCATTTTAAAATCTTTGAATAAAATAAATAAAAGAGAGCTTCTACCTTAACATCTCCTCTTGTTACAGTTGGATTATCAGGCATATTTTGAAGGAAATGGTTAAAACTTTTTAACATTTGACTTTGAAACTCTTCACTGGATTAAGTTATTTTCTGTTTTTTTTTATTAGTTAATCTGTTAACTTTAAAGTTCACATTTACGTAACGGAGAATCAATAATCACTTCGTCAGCATGTTCAGTTGGAAACGTGTTTGGGATAAATATTGGGATTAAAGTCTGGATTATAATCCCTACTGTCCCCTATTCTTTCATTGTGTGCTGGATTTTTAGAGTCCAATCTGGACCAATCTGGGTAATTACAGCTTCTCATAGCTTTTGTCTCTTGTTAACATGACCGCTGCTCGCCTGTTGGGTATTTGACCAATAAAGCTCTTTACATCTGATGCAACCGCAGCCAAAATCGTTTGTCTCGCAAACTCTACGACCGTCCTGAGTTTGGCAGCAGGACCGCCGGAGCAGCAGTCCTTCAACTCTCCTGGGTGACGTCTCTGAGCTTTTCGGCATCTGTGCTGCGAGTGTCTGGAAAATATTCGTTGATTAATTACTTAAATGGAGCGAACGGTCAGAGGGTCGGCTGCAGCCAACTGTGGTGGATGAAGAGTGGACGTAACATGAGACTGAGGGGTGATTAAACGGACCTGAATGATGCAATCTAATGCCAATCAGCGGCTCTGCTCTCTCCGAGCTGCATAAATCCAAAATAACATGAAAGTGATTGGAGCTGAGGTCCAGTTGGTGGCGGGTTATTGAGCTTATTCGCTGTGTCTAAAACCCTGTTAGTCTCTTACTTTTTAAGGATACGAATCCTATTCTGGGCCGAATGTGGCGGTTCAGATGGTAAAGATAAGGTTGTATATATTTTTTTTATTTTTAAGTTTGTGCCTATAGAAGCTGTAATGAGGAGCAAAAGTGGGATTTTTTTATTTTATTAAAAAACTAGTTAGATTTAGTTAGATCTGCACAATAAATCAAATCGCAATCATCTCCATATCAAGGACTGCATGGATGCAATATTTAATTTCATGCACCCTGCATGTTAATAATATATAGGACCGACTTTCTCTGCCTTTTATTTTTATTGGCCAGCGTGGTGGAGCTCATAAAGAATGAAGGGTACGCTGTGATAAAGGGCAGGCAGGGGAAAAAATGGTTTTAAATTTGGGTTAATCAGAATAAATTTCCTCACCACAATATTCAGAGAAAGTATTTGGTTAGCTTGTAACTGTGCAGGCCTGGATTTAGCATGAGCCCAGTGTTCCAGGTGTGGATAAGTATGTGTGAAAATAAATTATAGTATACAAAATCATTTGATTGTAGAGGCTTTTGCTTTTTCCGTCTTCTTGGGAATAAAAATCTACATTCCTAAAGCAGTATTATTTTAATAATTCTGTTTTGTAGAGGAAAGAAACAAGCTACTCTCAGAGGCGACATCTTCCGTAATAGATACCATGTGGTAAAGAGAATATCCCTTTAAACATGTTATGAAACCAAGTTAAAGGTCCACAGTCACGTTATTTGACTTGTTTTTATTTACAGGTCAGTAGCTCACTCTGGTTGCATAGAAATTTTTTATGAAAGATTATGTCCCGCTGGCATATTAGTTGTTATTTTGGTGTTTTTATGTTTTGCTCAATTTGTTAGTAAAGGAAGTACGTACTGTGCATACGCAGCAGGGGTTAAAACAAGGAAGTGGCTAACGGCTATTAGCACTAAAACACTAGAAATATATGATTCCAAGAGGGAAAAGCCTGGAATGTCTCTGGGAATTCAGTCTGAACGTTGGTGTTCACTGAAGCGGACGCTAAACCTGCTGAGGCTCAGATGTGACCAGAGTTGATTGATGTAAGTAAATGTTCTGATATGAGGCTCTTAAAGTTGCTGTAGATCAGTTTATTTAATTAATAACAGCTGCTGCTTTACTGCTTTACTGCGAGGCATTGCAGACAGTCAGGCTCGGTCCGCCATTATTTAATTTTGATTTATTAATTAAGCAAACCGGCATATTGATCGTTCTGCGATACTGCCACTAGATGGCGCCACATCTGTTTTATATTTGTCAATCACACCCAAGAGGAAATTATTTTTCGGATCAAAAAGGACCATCAAAACACTATCAAGATGGAGGCTTGGTGTATATAACTTTATTTTATCATATTTTGGTCTTTTTTTTTTTTTAAAGCGTATAATGTGGCTATATATCTTTAAAGGGATGGTTTGGCGTTTTGAGGTGGGGTTAAGTTAAAAGGGGTATGAGCAGTTAATATCTTACCTGCAGTTGAAGACTCTAAATGTCTTCAGTTTTATTAGTTTAGGCTCTGTTTACTGCAAAAAACAAAAGTTATACTAAAAAAAAACTAGTGTAGCAGTTCATATGAACTTCATTGTCTTGTATTATTCTTCAACCAGATAAAAGCTCTGGCAGGTTTTCTCTGAACAGATTTAATTTACATGTTTCACAGCAAAACTGATGCAGAATGCGATCCACCAGCAACATCCGTTTAAGAAATATCAAGAACTAATAAACATAGTTTAACAAAACATATAATGGATGCAACTTCACTGCAAAAAGGGAACTAAAAGCAAGTCAAATTTTCTTGAAATGAATGTATTTTTCACTGATTTAATCAGGTAAATAAGACTATTTGCCAAAGGAGTTAGTATTTTTACCCCTAAAATAAGACAAGTAGATATCCTGCTCTTGAAATTAGATGATAGAGATGAATTGTTCCTATTTTAGGAGCAGAAATCTTATTCCATTGGCAAATTATCCTATTTACCTGCTTAAATCAAGGAAAAATACATTAATTTAAAGAAATTTTGACTTTTAGTTCCCTTTTTGCAGTGTTATACGTTTCTACTCTTAAGAAGCAATTGTTTTTTTCTGTATATTTTCACATCATTTTACAAAGATGAAATTTAAATGTTGCAGCTGAACTCCTTGTTTCTTTTGGATCAGTACCCAAAGCAAGGAGTGAATCACAGGTTCAAGTAAGATAGAGCTGCTGTTGATTCCCAGATTTACATGTGAACTCTTGTCTTTCGTTGCCATTTCGCTGTAATCTCAAAGTTGCTTGGCTGTGTAGTAAAAAAATCTTAAAATAATTGGTGTCAAGCCGTTATATTGCAAAGGTCTGTGATGCAGGGATGCAGCCGGTTACTCTGGCTACTCCTGGTTGATGAGTTTAAAGCCAAAGCTCTTGATTGATCGGTCCGTCTAGGTTCTAAGCATCATCTAGATTCAGGAGCTGAGATGTTTCCCCTATGACAGATCTCTGTAATCCAGGAGAGCTGCTGCTACCCTGCATTGAAAGGAGTCAGCTCGTTAGACTACTAATCCCCTCTGGGTGGGAAACACTTTGGGATCCCACAGAATCAGAGGTGTCACGGTAAAATATGCGGCACAGCCCGGTCGGTTCTGATGTGGACCCTTTTTATGTGCTCCTGTTGTTGAATTGAACTGAAAACATGCCGAATTGTGACGGTTGTGATGCCGTTACGCCACTAATCGGAATGATTGGACACTTTGATAATGCAGCGGGAGGTCTGGGTTTCCTGGACCTGTTCCTGGATGCATGAACGGATGGATTAAAGGTCTTGTAAATGGGACTGAAACAAATAATCGTGATTAATCGATTATTGAAATGATCTTCGACTAATTTAGTAATCAAATAATCATTAACTGGAGCATACAGAAACTAAAACCTGCCATTTGCTGAAAGAACAAACCACTCGGAGCAGTAATTAAGTATTTTTTTTTAACTGTATAAATTTTTTTATAATTATTATTTTTTAAATTTAAGATGGAAAATCTTTTTCTGTAAATATGCTCTATCCGGAACTTGGCTTAGTTTTAGCTTCACCTGGTTCAAATTCTGTAAAAATAAATGATGATGATGATGATGATGATGATGATGATGATAATAATGATAATAATAATAAACTTCTATTAAGCACCTTTTGCTGTCTGATCCATTAATTAAAGAAAGTCAACAGATTAATTCATTATTAAAACAATTCTCAGTTGCAGCCCTGGTTATAGTTTCTCCCTTTTAGCCAAACACGGAAATATTATTTGGGTTTGTTAATTTACTAAGAGTATCTTTTTTAGATTCCAGGCTGTAATCGGAGCAGTGATGTTTTTTTGTCAGAGCTTTTTAAATTTAACGTAAGGAGATATATCCTACACAAAAGGTTGTAACGTAAATGTTATTTTGTGGATCTTTCTTTTAATTTCTTTCTGTTTCTTGCCATTAATTTTACCCCAATGTTCGAGAATTTCCCCGGAAATGTGCCTTCATTTAAGAACATTTCCGTGTTTTATGGTGCAGGGATGCAGTTTATTGCACTTGTGAGTCCTGTCATTTTAGTTTCTGCAGAGCTCTAAATAGCTGCTTTGTCACACAGAAACATTTAAAGTCCTTTTTTTGTTTGCTCATAAGTTATTGGTCCTAAAATCCTTTTCATCAGTCTCAGCTGTTGCTGCATTTCACTGAAGGTGTGTGATTACAGCCAGTCAGGTTGTTTTTACCCCAACAGTTGTCTTATGCTGAAAAGGAGAGATGATGTTGTTTTAAAATGTAAAGCTAAGGTGAAAAGCCCGTCAGGCTGGTTGAGCACAGGGGGTGTTGGGGGGGATAAATTCAGGCCTTTTTTCTCCTGACAGAATATGTCTATGTTTATTGCAAAATCTATTAAACAGAGCGTGAAACGTTAGCAGCTTCTGTGCTTTGGAGGCAGAAACGCAGAGAAAAATCTACGTCAGCAAACAAACAAGAGTGAGATGAAATCACCAAAGCGGCCTAAACAAATAATTAAATGAATAAATGCATTATATTCAAGCATCCTTCGGTTTGTCTGCATTATGACATTCTTGATACGCATCTGGTTTGTGGAAAATAGGTTTTTTTGGTTTCGTTTGGCAGGTAGGCAGGTACAGTAATCTAGCTCAAAGCTAGTTTGGGTTTTTAACAGGTTAATGTAGCACAAAATAAATTAAATAAATTATGTTACTTCAGTTCATGCTCATCATAGATGTGTTTAGCCGTTTTCCACACCAGGAAACCAACTAAAAATATTTAAAAAAAAAAACTGACTCCAGGCCAGCAAACCGTACAGAGAAGCAGAAGCAGTGAGAAGATTTAAATACATTTTTGAGCTGTCACATCTTTTATTTACGACAAGCATCGTTATCTGATGTGGCACTTAGAGCCAGACAGCTAAAGAACGATTTTCTTTCATTTCAGTGAAAGTCAAGATAAAACTGGATTATTTGGTTCTGTGTTGCAGTTAAATTACCTAATTACTGTATTCTTTGTAAAGTGTGTTTTTTATGTATACAGCCAATCAGTAACAATCATTCAGAGTTTAATTTTGTTTTAGAGAGGTTTATACTTATTTTAATTCAAAGGAAATCCAAGTAAATCTGCAGAAATGGAATTTTAATAAAACCTGCCACTAACTGATATTATTTTCCAATAAAGCTAAATGGATTTTTTTTTCTTTAAAAATATAAAAACAATTTAAATGTATTATTTGCAAGGTATTATTAATTAAGAACCGACTTTCACTGGAATAAAAATGCTGTAAATAAACACAATGAAGCGAATAAAATGTAATTTAGCAAATGAAAGGTGTTAAAATTCAACTTGATTTAATTTTCTTTTGGCAATTTGTAATTTTTGTTTTAAAGTATTAAACATTTGAAAGGATCCAACTCTGCTGAAAGCCTGAATGCAAAGACATTCAGGATTTTGTGGCTTAATTCCATCTCACTTCTTGCCTCCAGCGATGATCTCCCTCCTGTTGTTATTTGCATTTCTGCTGAGTTTATTTGAGCAAACATTAGGAGGAAGATTGCAAAAAATGTTAATTCAGATGCTTTATAATGTGAGTTTATTTTAAATAAGGTTCATGGATATGATGGTTAAAGCTATAGTTGGTAATCCTGTTCAGAAACCCTTTTGGTTACGCTGGGTAAATTCATCCTTCCATCCTGAAAGTATTTAATACTAATGATGTATTCACCAAAAGAAGGTAAAAAAATTCGACCTCTGGGAGCTGCAGGCCTGTAAATACTCTGACCAATCTCTGCCGTTCGGTCCGAGGAGAAGAGGTCCTGCTCTCATCCCCCCTCTGTCCCTCTAGTTCTGGGGGAACATCTCATCTACTGGTTTTCCCACATGCCAATCAATCTGACGCGCTCGCGTAACACCAGTGTGCGCGCTCGTTCCTTACTAGTTTCTGCTTGCTGGCTGCACACTCAGTGTTTATGTATCCGGTTAGCTTAGCGGTTAGCTTAGCAATTAGCCGTTCAGTGTAGCTCTTCTGCTCTCAACATAGACTTTGAACATGGCTGAGAGTTGCAAGAAGTGAACCGCGTACAAGTTTATGAGAAGAAGAGGAAGGCCTCAGTAGAAAGAAGTATACCAGAGATTTTTTCACATGATCCCCCAGAGGAGCGGAAGAGCAAATAAGACGGTCTTTTGTAGTTATTCAGAACTTCTAGAAAAATCGCTAACTCTACTTTAAGTGTCCCACGTTGAAGTCGTTAAACCATTGATCCATGTTATAACTGCTACACAAACAAGGCCTGTAATTTATACTGGTCCTCGGCTTTTGCGGCCTTTATTCACCGGTTTCTGCTCAGCCTGGAAAAGTCTGAAATTTGCCTTTAGGTCTGGAGAAATATAGAATAAGAAACTAGAGAAAAACATTTACATTCCCAGACTTGATTGCTGTCTCATCCCTCCACCAAATTGTCCGTCTATCCTCCCTCCCTCTGTCTATAATTAAAGCCTAACCTCTTCTGACATATCAATCAGTAATTAGAGAAATATGAAATGGCGACTAGGGCTGCGTATCAACTAGGATGAGCCGATTCGATACGATTCTCGATACATAGCTCAGTTTGATTTGATTTTACTCCAATATTGATATTTATTACCTTTTAAAATAACGTTCAAAGTCATTCAATCAACAAAATCAGCCAAATATTATACTTATGTTCAATTTATTGAACACTGATATATTAACAGGAAAATAAAGTGCATTTGGTTCAAAGCATTTAATGTATCACAGAAACCAAAAATGTGTCCAAACGTCTTTATTTTAGGGATGAAGGCGCTTCTAAAATCTTGTCGACCGTTCCGCAAATTCGTCTCACTGCTCTTACTGGCTGTGAACATTAATGGCGTACTGTAATAACGCCCCCTAGGGGTTGGGAGGTATATCAATAAATGAAAGCCAGAATATCAACATATTATCGATATCTTTGTATCGATTTTTATTCACAGCCCTAATGGCAACACAGGAACACTTTCTAACCACACAAAATAAAATCATACATTTTGATAATTGAATATCAGTCTGCCTTGCCTGCCATGCTTTTTTTCCCCTAAATATGAATAAATACGTATAAAATGTGTCGTATATTTAGAGTTAGAACCAGCTGTGAGGCCGTATTGCAGACTAAAGTCTTCTTTGGGCCGAAAGTAAAGGTGCTCAGCTGCAGCCGACCCCACAAAGACATATTTATGACTAAAATACTGCTGTCAACCTGCCTGCTGCTGAGATCAGTTTCCTATCCACCTTCAGACACATCTCTCTTCATAATGGTTCATTCATTACCTTCAATGGGTTCTGCAGATTTATGCTTTTGCCTCGGATGGAGCTTCGGCAGCACTCTGCCAGGAGGACAGCCGGTCATATTTCAATATTTAGACACACAGGCCTTATCTTCACTTTTTTTTTTCAGGTAATATATCCATATATTTTTGTTCTCGCTCGTTTTACCTTGTAACTGTGCTGAGATTTGCATGTTTCTGATCGCTTTAGCCCCAATCTACAGGCTGGAATAGTCCATTCTGCTTCCAAGTGTCTCGTTTTATTATCTGTCTTTCAAACGTATTCCCCGGCACAGAGGAAGTGACCCTGGAAGCCCGATGCTTTCAGAGTTAAATCGCTGTCTTCATGGCTGTGCTCTGCTGTCTCTTTACATGTCAGCCACCGAACTAAACTCTTACTCCGTGTCCTCTGAGGGACCCGTGTGTCCTCCTTGAAGCCCCGCAGGCTGCTTCTCAGCTGAAATGGCACACAATGAGCGCCCCTGAGATCACATGCCGCTCACGCTGTTGCAGGCAGACCCGAGAGTGTCAGGAGACGGGGATGGATGGAGACGGTTTGCAGGCGTGGCGGAGAGAGAGTGACGGGAACTGATGGGGCTGAAGGTAGAGAGTCTGAGCTGCTGCCGTGACGTCATTTTATAGATTCCTGCTCAATCAAGTCTGAGCTAAACCAAAAAAAAAAAAAACATCAGCTGGAAGACGAATGGTCCTACAGGGTGTTGGTTGGAATTTAAAACAACGCAGGGGTCCTCAGATGTTTGGGGCTCTCATATCCATGATGTTGGACCAGAGAGGCTCTCTCTGTCATGGAGAGTTTGAGGCAAGAGCGCCGACCTGATGTCTACCGCGGGGAAAAATTCAGAAGTTCTTTGTAGTCTGGAAAAGAATTGCCTTCCAGAAATGAATAAGTCTGGAAAAAGAAAGCGAGAGTTTGGAAAACTATTTGAATTTCCAGATTATATTCCCTTATTTTTTTCCTCAAATGTCCTTCTTACCTTGTATACCTTCTTGATTTTGTCCTTTCCTTTTACCTTTAACCCTTTTTTCCTTTTTGTTCAACCTTCCTTCCTTCTATTTTTCCTTCTTTCATTCCCTGTGTCCTACCTACCTTATTTTTGACCTCTTCTTTTTTTTCCCGTCTCTCTTCTTCTCTCCATTTCCTGAATCTTGTATTTATTTTTATACAAATTAATCTGAGACATCCCCAAAAGTTGATTCTGAAGCGCTTGACAGACTTTCCAGTTTTCCAGTCTCAAAAGAAATCAGTCTTTTATGGCAACAGTGTAATCTCAGACTGAAAAAAATTGTTTAATTTATTTCTAATAAAAAAAAAATTGAGGGTAGCACAGCAGTTTCGACCCCTGCGGTTAATACGTTATACAACCTTTTTGCTGGTTGTGGATGTTTCCATCCTTTGCATGTCGATGGCATTTAGTGGCTGTTGGGAACCTGCTAGAGATGTTTTTACCTTCCTTAACATCCTCCTCACTGTTGCTGTGAGCATTAAGCTCCGTGTCGCTTCATATTTATTCCCCAGGAAAACAGGAAGTCATGGGATACAAATTATTTTTTCCTAAAAACTAAAAAAAAGAATAAACACCTTCAACACCATTTATTTTAAAGAGATTTTTAGGGGGTTTCAACCGTTTTTACCCGGGTAATTTTGTTCAATAACAGTTTTAATGCTAGATTTTTATTCCTGGTAATTAATTATTGTGGAAAAATTAAGTTATTTTTCTACATTTCCCACTTAAGATAAGAGATGAGTTTCCTTTTTTATGCTTTTGCATATCTTTTGTCATTTATCTGCAGGTTTAGAAAAAGCTGTTTTTGAGTTGATGATTTTAATACATTTTCTAAGATAAAAATTATTTTAATCTGCACACTTTCCTTTTCGGAGAAATACAAATTTTCTAAATGCAATCTGTCTCAGCAGTGATTTTTGTTATTTTCTAGTCTCTGTTCTTCCATAAAATCTTTGTGGGCTTTTCTTTGACGTGTTGATGTTTCTGTTTGCACTCCTCTGTCGTTACAAGGATCTAATCTATTGGTCAAATAAGGGTTCAAGAAACCCCGCCTGAAGTGTGAAACACCAAAATACAACCTCACAAATTACTGCAACTTTTAATTAACGCAGGTTCTGCCATCTCAGAAACAATCAAACGAAGATTAGAGGTTCCTCCGCTGCAGCTTCATGCAGAGCAGTTCATATTCGTGTCTTGTAAATCAAACTCTCCTACTGACTGGCTTTGACATTTATGGCATTATTCATAGTGGGTGACATTTTACTGCGCCTCTGCCAGGTCTCATCAGCTCTCAGTGAGGCGGGTTTCATACTTTAACGCTCCTTTTATGTGCATCCGACTTTGATTTCTCCGCAAATTAATGGCTCATTTTTTTTCCCCCGCTTTGGTTCTTAGTGGGTCGCAGGCAAGTAAAAAACTAACTTCTTTTGTCCTTTTCTGTTCCTGCAGAGCGTGTTTACCCTTTTCTTGGGGCCCTTCACCTTCTTCAACGCCCAGAAGACCAAATATCTTCAGATTCTCACCTCAGTCATGCGTTGGATCGGTAAGAGGAAGTTTTTCTTTTACCAACAGTCATGAAAAGAGGGATCAAGGCATTAAATACACAGATTACTCTTTAGAAGCAGCTTGTGAGAGACCAAGTTCATCTGCAGTTTTCATATGAACTAAAATCGAGGCTTTGTATAACACTGAATATTCTTCAACTTATTTTATTCTGACGTTCACAACGCGGTGCCTTCGTTCTTAGCTTAGGAGGCAGCAGAGCAGCACTTCTTGTTGATTGTTAAAATTACATTTTAATCCAGTACTTGTGGGAAATTTGTGAAATTTTGCACCCACATAGTGATATTAACCTACCAGAAAAGTCACATGAAACGCCGAATTATCAACAAGTCATATCACAACCCCACTATATGCAAAGATCTATTTTTTTTTTTAGAAAATATTTTTTTAAAAGCAGAGTTTAACACATTCACTTATTAAATTACATTTTAATCCAGTATTTTGATTAAATTTGTGAAATTTTGCACTTTGATCTTATGATTACATACATCTTTGTCATTAGGAATGTGTTTACTTCAAAACATATTAGTGAAATGAGCGGGGGAAGCTAAGTTAAGGGTTTTTCCAGCAGCTGAGGCTTTGCCGTTTATTTGTGTTGCCCTGTCCACAGCTGCAATAATGGTGACGTAAGTGCTTAATAAAATCAATATATTACTGCAAAACCCACCAAGAGATAAAGGGAAACATGGAAAGCAGGTTAAAAACCAGGTGCCACCACAGAAAAAGCTGTACTTGGGTCATCAGCAGGGGGATAATACCAAAGAACAGCAGCAAATCCACCTGAGAATGGCTGTAATAAAGCAATCAAGGTGTTGCAATCGCCCGGCGAACTGCAGCCTGTTAGCAGGAGCTGCAGAGAACTGTGCAAAAGCTCGCGTCTGCAAACCTCAATGAATTCAGGCAGCGAAGGAAAAGAGCGGACCAAATGTTCTTCAGGCTTTGCAGGGAGCAGAGGAGGTATAATTTTAAGCAAACACTTAAGTTTTGAGCTAAAACAGTTCCTTTCAGGCTCTGCATAGTTCCTCTGCTCGTCCTCGCCCTCTCTGAGCCCTCCTCACCTGTTTTCCATTTTATCATCCCTTTCCTGCCTTCGCCTTTGTGTGTAGCCGCCGTGGTCGGGTCCGTCCATCACGGTCCGGTTCTGCTCTGCGTCTTTGATGCCCATCTCCTCTCGTTCCTCAGCCTGACAGGCTTGACAGGCCGTCCCAGGCTTGATTGGACCGTCACTCACCGGGCGACGGGCGAGAATAAACCGCCCATCCAGGACCTGCTGTTTAAAAAAAAAAAACCCACAACACCGCAGAGTCGCTGCTCTGCCGCACATAAACAACACGGCAGCATCCATTCACTGTCCACACATTTTTTTTTTTTTTTTTTTTCTGGCTTGATAGCACCAGGGGTTTTTAGCCGCACCTTTCACTCGGCGTAATTGATTGCGGTGTCACTTTACGGCGTGCTCTTTGCAGCTCCGCCTAACGATTCGAGATGAGTCCGCTGGAAAAGCTTTGTTTTCTTCATGTGTTTGCAGCAACACGAGGGGAAGCAACGCTAAGCGAGATAAAAGATGTCGGGCCGCAGAGGCTAAAATTCTGTGCCGTCTGAGCCGTTTGTTTACTGATGGCTGCGATATTGGGCCTGCTACAGATTACTAATTTGCAGAGACAAATTGAACTTATTTCATGACAGCAGAAAGGATGCAGGAAACGTGACGACGTGATCGGTGTTGATACCTGCATCCTGGAGGAAAACGACCCAATCTGTGCGCAGGAAGCAGCCGTTCAGCTGCTCGGTTTATCGGCAGAACGCTTTTAACGACGTGGACTAGAGGTTTGTTTGATTTATAGGTGGGGAGGAGATCACTGCCGTCTGAGATGCTGTGAGGTGGAGTGAAAACAGCGGCTCTCTACGGAGGGGATCGTTATCAGTCTGTGGTTCCACCGCTTACACCAGCAGAGTGGGCGGTGTTTCCACGCCGTGTTTCCACGCCGTGTTTCCACGCCGTGTTTCCACGCCGTCTGAGGCCGAGCAGACGGCGGACGCCGCGCTGAGACGTAGCGGCGAACGCCCACCTCCACCAGATGGTTGAGATAAACAGAGCAGGCTGAAGGGATGGCAGCGTGGAAATGACTTCAACTGAAGGGTCACCATGCCTTCCTTCCTTCTATCATCCCTTCCTTCCTTCATCCCTCCCTTCCTTCTATCATCCCTTCCTTCCTTTATCCCTCCCTCCCTCCCTTCCTTCTATCATCCCTTCCTTCCTTCCTTCTTCCCTCCCTGCTTTCCTTCTACCAGTCCTCACTCCTTCTCACCCTCCCTTAATTCCTTCTTTCCTCTTTTTCTCCCTCCTTCCCTCCCTCCCTTTTACCCTCTCTCCCTTTCACCATTCCTTCCTTCCTCACTCACTTCCTTCCTCCATCCCTTCCTCCCTCACTTCCTTCTTTCCTCTTTTCCTTCCTCCCTTCCTCCCTCACTTCCTTCTTTCCTCTTTTCCTTCCTCCCTCCCTTCCTTCTTTCCTCTTTTCCTTCCTCCCTTCCTTCTTTCCTCTTTTCCTCCCTTCCTCCCTTCCTCACTCACTTCCTTCTTTCCTCTTTTCCTCCCTTCTTCCATCCCTCCCCCCTCCCTTCTTTCCTCCCTCACTTCCTACATTCCTGTTTTCCTCTCTTCCTTTCTTCCTCTCTTCCTTTTCTAACTTTGTCTTCCTGCCTCCCCCACTCCTTCATTGCTCCCTTTCATCCTTCCTCCCTCCCTTTCTTCTTCTACTTACCTAATTATTTTACCTCCTCTCTATCTCGCTCCCTACCTCACCTCCTTGCCTCCCTTCCATTGACCATTCCTTCCTCCCTCCCTCACTACCATTTCCCTCTTTTCCTCTCTTCCTTTCTTCCTCTCTCCTTTTCAGACTTTATTTCTTTCTGCCTCCCTTCCTCCTTCTTTGCTTCCTTTTTTTTACTTCCTCCTCCCTTGCCTTCATTCCTCCCTTCTACTTACCATCCTTCCTTGTCTCCTTCTTTACTTCCCTCTCCCTTCCCACTTCTTCCCTCCGTCCTAACCCCCATCTTTACTTCCTCCTTCCTTCCGTCTTCTCCCTCCCCTCTACTTACCTAATTTTTTTACCTCCTTCCTCCCTCCCTCACCTCCTTCCTCCCTTCCTCACCTGCAGTGTTTTTTTTATGAACACAGGGGAATTTGTAAAACCAGGAATCCTTGGCTGTCGATGTTTCGGCTGTTCTCTGAGAAGCTAAACGAGCTGATGGCCTACTTTGTAAATTAAATCATTAATCCTGACCAACGGCCGCGCTCCTCTTCTGTCGCGGGTTGTGAATGTTTGTTTTTAGTCCGGAGGAGGAGTGTACAAACCCGGTGAGTTATAGACTGCTGGCATGTATCTGCCATCTCCTCGAGGGTTTATTCCCATTTCCATGTACCTGCAGTCACTCTCGGAAGAACGACAATAAATATATTGTTGTGGTTATTTACGTTAGTCTGTGAGAATATTTCTCCTGAAATGAAAGCCCAACACAGACTTGTGTTTGTTTAGCTGCCAGTCATCAGTCAATACTCAGGTCATCATTCGTTTCAGATAAACTACAACAAACTCCATGTACAGAAATCCTGTATCAGTGTTATTTAACCCCCTGCTGATTTTGTAAGTTTTCTCTCCTGTAGAATAACAAGTGGTGCAGAAATGGCGTTTAAGCTGGAGTTAAATACCTCCAACCAGAACCTGAGTTTAAACTTGTTGTAAAAACCTTAATATGTCTGTGTAAATTCTCAGTCATCCGCGTCATCGCAGCAGTAAACAGGCTTAAATCGGAGGCAACAATGTTCTCTACGTTCTTAGTCTTAGCGAGGACTTCAGAACTGGGTCCATGTTCTCTACGTTCTTAGTCTTAGTGAGGACTTCAGAACCGGGTCCATGTTCTCTACGTTCTTTGTCTTAGTGAGGACTTCAGAACCGGGTCCATGTTCTCTACGTTCTTAGTCTTAGTGAGGACTTCAGAACTGGGTCCATGTTCTCTACGTTCTTTGTCTTAGTGAGGACTTCAGAACCGGGTCCATGTTCTCTACGTTCTTAGTCTTAGTGGGGACTTTAGAACTGGGTCCATGTTCTCTACGTTCTTAGTCTTAGTGAGGACTTCAGAACCGGGTCCATGTTCTCTACGTTCTTTGTCTTAGTGAGGACTTCAGAACCGGGTCCATGTTCTCTACGTTCTTAGTCTTAGTGAGGACTTCAGAACCGGGTCCACGTTCTCTACGTTCTTAGTCTTAGTGAGGACTTTAGAACTGGGTCCATGTTCTCTACGTTCTTAGTCTTAGTGAGGACTTCAGAACCGGGTCCATGTTCTCTACGTTCTTTGTCTTAGTGAGGACTTCAGAACCGGGTCCATGTTCTCTACGTTCTTAGTCTTAGTGAGGACTTCAGAACCGGGTCCATGTTCTCTACGTTCTTAGTCTTAGTGAGGACTTCAGAACCGGGTCCATGTTCTCTACGTTCTTAGTCTTAGTGAGGACTTCAGAACCGGGTCCATGTTCTCTACGTTCTTAGTCTTAGTGAGGACTTCAGAACCGGGTCCATGTTCTCTACGTTCTTAGTCTTAGTGAGGACTTCAGAACCGGGTCCATGTTCTCTACGTTCTTAGTCTTAGTGAGGACTTCAGAACCGGGTCCATGTTCTCTACGTTCTTAGTCTTAGTGAGGACTTCAGAACCGGGGTCCATGTTCTCTACGTTCTTAGTCTTAGTGAGGACTTTAGAACCGGGTCCATGTTCTCTACGTTCTTAGTCTTAGTGAGGACTTCAGAACCGGGTCCATGTTCTCTACGTTCTTAGTCTTAGTGGAAGGACTTCAGAACCGGGTCCATGTTCTCTACGTTCTTAGTCTTAGTGAGGACTTCAGAACCGGGTCCATGTTCTCTACGTTCTTAGTCTTAGTGGAAGGACTTCAGAACCGGGTCCATGTTCTCTACGTTCTTAGTCTTAGTGGAAGGACTTCAGAACCGGGTCCATGTTCTCTACGTTCTTAGTCTTAGTGAGGACTTCAGAACCGGGTCCATGTTCTCTACGTTCTTAGTCTTAGTGAGGACTTCAGAACCGGGTCCATGTTCTCTACGTTCTTAGTCTTAGTGAGGACGAGGGCAGCAGCGTTCTGATCCACTTTTTAGGCAGACCAGTGAAAACACCGTTGCAGTGATCAGTTCTACTAAAGATAAACGCATGGATTAGTTTTTCCAGATCCTGCTGAGACATCAGTCCTTTAATCCTGGAAATGTTCTCCAGGTGATAGAAAGCCAACCTAGTAATTGTCTAAAACGGCGTTTTAGGTTTACTTTCAGTGGTGGTGAAGTTGAAATGTAAGAAACTGAACCACCGCTCCATCTTTAAGCGGCCTAATGCTTGCAGCTCTTATTTGATTTTAACTCTTTTCAGCTGTGACAGTCTTAAATAAATTAAAGGTTTATTTTTAAGGAGTTAAAACAATGACTTTTTGCATTTGTAAACTATAAGCCAAACTCTCGGGAAGGGAAAAATAATATTCATCCCATCCGTCTGATGCGCTTAGTTTGCTACAGTATACCATGAAGAGACTGGAAGCTGCCCGCAGGCGTGTTAACAGCTACATGGTGGCATTTTAGAGGAATAAGGGAGGGGGACGTTGGCTATGAAGGTCAGGGGGACTCTGGTGGTTTGTGGAATTGGGAGTACGGCAGGCAGCTCACAGGGCGACAGTGAAATATGAGGCAGTCTTAATGAACTGTGCAGCAGAATCACAGTTCAGAGGTGCTGAAAAATTACGTTTAAAATCACACACAGATTCAGAAACACGACTTCAGCATCACACTCTGTAAAGTAGCGTTTTTGGTTTTTTTTCCACCGTTCTGTTGTTGTTGTTGGAGAACTCTTGTGCAGAAACGAAAATACCTTTATTTTAAACAGCTTTTGGTTAATTTTAGTTACTAATGACAGATTAATTCATGTTGGGAATGAAATTATTCAGTAAAGTACGGACCTCACCCATAGATACACTCAAACAAATGGAGACATATTCACAGGTGATCACCGCTCTAATTAATAAACATCTGGACACTGAAAGGGATTCATTGTTCTTTTTTGTTGTTGTTCTGTGCACTGAAAGAAAATTGGTAGATTAGGCGGTTTTCTAAAGCACTCCACACCAAACTAATGCATGAATGCCTAGTTGTTATTATTATTATTATTATTATTATTATTATTATTATTATTAATAATAATAATAATAATAATAATAATAATAATAATAATAATAATAATAATAGTTTCATCACCCACATGCTTGTTTTGAAGTGTGCAAACTTAAGTTGCAGTCGTGGAGAGTGAGACACTTGATAAACAATTTGTCGTATAGCCCGTTTTTGATACTTGCATTCACTGTCTTAGACTTATAGACAAACTTTATTATCATTTTGTATGCACAGAGTGCGTACAGAACGAAATTTCGTTTGCATACAGCTTGAGAATTTCAGTGAATTGCAGTGGATTTCAGAATAAAGTAACTTTGCAGGAAAATAAAGTAACTTTGCAGTATAATAAAGTAACTTTGCAGTATAATAAAGTAACTTTGCAGTATAAATAAAGTAACTTTGCAGGATAAATAAAGTAAAAAAAAAAAAAACGGACTGGTTTTATCTATAAAGAAGCATACTTTTTACATTCACTGTTGTTTCATGGTTAATTGGACCACATCTATCCAATGACCTTAACTGAAATGCAGATGTTGGTGCACCAAAATCTGCTTTATTTGAAGTATTAAAATTGTCTAAATGCAGCAAGTTTGTTAAAAGGACTGACCCAAATCTTTGGGTTGTTCGTGAAAACTAATGAAAATATTTTCCCTTTTTTTTCCAATCAAGCCCAAAAAGAATTTGCAAAATATATTATCATCTTTTAATACGGCAAATGTGCAAAACCCTTTACAAATTTTGGTTCAACTGTGATCTACACATCCCTTTGCTGCAGAAAATCTGACTAAACTTGTGAAATTAAAATAGTGCATGCTGAGATTTTGTGGAGCAGTTAAAAAAAAATTATTTTTTTTTACGCTCCAGTATTCTTCACAATTTTCGCACAAGTTTTGACTCCCCTGCTTTAACGCGCTGTCGCTGCTTTGTGATCGGCTAATTTACTGTTTGTATTAACGTGAAGAGATCAGTGCATGTATAGTTATATTACAAAACTACTGGTTACACCAACAGCTCTTTGTTACATCCATACACCTACTGCTCAACGATATAGGGAAAAGAAAGCATATTGATAAAATAGAAATCATATTTTGATCGATATCAATAATTAACAACAAATTCAAAACACATTTTAAGTGCAGCCCTGGCCATTTTTATGCTGTTGCTTAGCAACCTATTTTTAGATAAAGAACTCATAAACACTGAATTCAAACTCAACCATTCAACCAACTTTTTACCAAATCTACACATTTTAAAAAAAGAAAAAAGAACTTGTGCTCGCTGAAATCTTTGAAGGGGCGGGGCTTAGTGACGGATTGTTCCTGGCTCTGCGTTGTGATTGGTTGGGAGGATGTAGTGACTGTAATATTAACCTACATGATAGGAGAGAATGCAAAAGGCAGGAAAACTATTGAACTTTTTATTGACCTTTTTTTTTTATCATCGATATTCGTCTATCAATCGATATATATTATTATTGAATCATCATCCAGCCCTACATACACCTCACGTAATTAAGAGTTGGATGATTTGACAACCCGGGCTGTTGAAGCTGTTTAATGTATCCAAACTGAACAATCCCTTCTAGGTACTGAGCTGTTTTTTGTTTTGTTTTTTTCCTCTGAGAGTATAAGTTTGGGAAACTTGTCAAGCGTTTGGATTGGGCCTTTTAACGTAGTCTTGTATTAGTTTCAGATAAATGTTTTCGTGTTGTTCAGAGGTGCTTAGATCTGCCCACTCGTCCTTGTGAACAAACGGAAACACGGCTGCTCCGCGTTGTTTGCTGATAGCTCTATCAGAGATCGCTGAACGTGCCGTGAGGCAGTGAAGCCGTCTATCACCCAGTCGCCTACAAGAATAAATAAAAAAATAAAAAAACAGCAACACATCAGCAGCTCCTGAGCCTCAGAGCTGATCGGTTTATTATGATAAAGTTCTACTGCAGTGAGAAATAGAGAGCATCCTGGATAGACCTGGTTCAAAGAGCTGCACCTCTAATGGGTGATGAGATTATCCAGGAGTGTCTGCGTTAATTAAGACGATGCGGGAAAACCGAGCAGCATCAGCGCGAGTGTTTTGAAATGTTTGAAACGTTGCTGGTCTTTCTAACAAAGAAGTCGACTATCTTTCTTTTTTCTTTTGAGGTAGTCGGTGTGTTTTTTGTGTGGAGGAGACAATAGAGCGGCAGGAGCCTCCTCCAAGGCGTCGTTAACATGAAGCATTCCTCACCAGGCCGTTGACGGTCCTATTCAGGCGATATAAATCACGTTTTGTGAGGTGGACGGGGCTCAGGTTACGGGCCACGTGAAATGTGGTCGTTTTACAGCCCCTCAATTTGCCTGCCTCTTTGTTGCATGCCAAGCACAGAAGAAAGTACTGCAGGGGAACCTGTGAAAGTGCACCTCATCACCGTATCCTGACAGGTATCTGCAAGAGTAAATGGCTGATTCAGTGTGAATGAACGAGTCCGTGGAGGGATGGGCAGTGCTGCTCGGACCGGGGTTTTTATCCATCTCTCTCGAGGTTTGCAGAACATTGCATGTTGGTTTATTTACGCATCTCTTGAAATCTCCAGTTGATTAGTTGCTGGCTTCAAAATAATTTGCACAACCGTATTTTTCGGACTATAAGTCGCTCCAGAGTACAAGTCGCACCAGCCAGAAAATGCATAATAAAGAAGGAAAAAACATATATATAAGTCACACTGTAGTATAAGTCGTATTTTTGGGGGAAATTTATTTGATAATATACAACATCAAGAACAGACATGTCATCTTGAAAGGCAATTTTACATAAAAACAGAACGGAGGCAACAACAGGCTGAATAATTATACGGTTAGCTTACGCTACATGACACAACTAAGAACGTGCCTGGTATGTTAACATAACATATTAAAAGCTATTCAGATAACTATAGCATAAATAACATGCGAAGAAGTTAACCAAAGCGCCCGTGTCACTCCAAATAACTAAAATCCAGTGAAATCTTCATCCTCGGTGTCACTTTCAAATAACTCTGGAGGTAGAAGATGCGGCACTTCCACTTCTACGTCGCTTACGTCTGATTCAACACAGGCCTAGAGCGCCCTCTGGTGGTTTGGTGTGAAAATAACAGGTGTAATGATATACCGGTAAAAATGTGTAATAATTTCACACATAAGTCGCTCCAGAGTATAAGTCGCACCCCCGGCCAAACTATGAAAAAAAACTGCGACTTATAGTCCGGAAAATACGGTAATTACCGCACTGTGGGGGTTTTAAATGCGGCATAGGCTGAGGTCACAACAGATCTACAGTGCAGATAAACACGTTGATGCCGTCTGTGGATCATTTCGGGCTGTAAAGGCGATCAGAATTGATATAGTTTTATTTCACACATGTGTTGTGCCTCAGCATCCAGATTCATGGCTTCAGGTAGCAGTGAACGTGATAAAATTGTCTCAGGAAGAAGTGATTTACCGTCACTGAGAGTCTTTGACGGATGAGTGTGTTACCAAAAAAAAAGATGTAAAGTTAGATATCGTCTCCTTCCCTACTTTAAACAACATCATCTTAAACAAAAATAAACTTATCAGCCTCTGTCTAGGCTTAAAATGTCTTAACTGAGGGTATAATTTAGATTTTACTGTTCGCTCATTCTGAATATTCCCTCACAGCCAAGCTGTCGTTCTCATAGCCTTGATTTCAGAATCTTAATCATGACCGAAGTAGAAAAGGTGCTTTAAGTAATGTGATAACAGCCAGCTACCCCGAGGCACTCCTAATTAAAAACGCTGCGCGCCTGAGCTTCCTGCGAAAGCCTCCGAGTGTTAAAGATGAAGGAGAGCAGCTTCCTTCCTCCTGTCCTGCACCTTTAACTCGCTCTCTATTTTACACAAAGCCTCTTTTAGATTGAAAACCAGAGTAGATGAACACACGGATGACTTCAGAGTTGGGGGGGAAAAAGGTTTGAAAGTAGCTCAAACAAAAGGCTGCATATGTATATTTCCCGTTTTTCAAGATAAGAAGCTGTTTTATGGCTGCAGACGACATGACAAGGAGACTTTTTGTCCTTGAAAGCTGGTCTGCTGCCCATCATCCTGACCTCCCTGTAATAACAGGGTTAACGTTTAAATTGGGAGTAGCAAAGCTTTCCCCAAAGCCTGAGATTACGTTGGACGGAGGCCAAAGATGCATTAAATATTGAACAATCACGCAACAGGTTTTCCCACACGGCGATAGTGCTGAGTTCAAGGAAAGCGGGAAGCAAGGGTGAAGAGTGGAGCTGCCACCTTTCTTTCAAGATTATCTTCTCTTGAAGTGAAAAATGAAAGATGTCTTCTAAAGCCCTCAAATCATTTTTCATTTTCATTTATTAAAAAAACTTTCACACACCCTTCAGAGGGGTGTGTGACACTTGTATTTTTTCTTTTATCGGATTGGGTAAAACCTATTGACCCTCCTGAGTTTGAAACAACCTTTCATAATTTTTGTTGTCTGTGTTTATACTTTTACAACCTGTAGACCCATTTTTCCAATACAAAATATCTGGTTCTGAAATAACTTAAGTGTACAAAAACAGAGCTGATTCTTCAACTCTAGTTTTACCTAGCTTCCAATATATTTTTTATTTTATTTGACTTTTATTTTTATTTTGCTTTAGCTAGCTAAAAACCTATAGTTTATTTTATGTCATGACCTACCCAGGTGTAGGGTAGGACAACTTTCCATCCTGCTTTTCAAACTGTTTCTGCCGAACTGTTGGTTTTTATCAGAAATCCTGAGCGTCGTAAATTTTTATGAGCTGATATGTCTTCTCAAAAGAGGCAAAACCAGTCTTTATGTGCCTCTTTCTTCTCTGAATGCTGTTCAGTTAACTCCAGATCACCAATTCAATAAAACTTTATTTATACAGCGCCAATTTATGACACATGTCATCTCAAGGCACTTTCCAAAGTTAAATTCCATGAGATCCTCCAGGTTGGTGAGAAAGTTTTCTCTGTAAGGAAACCCAGCAGGTTGCATCAAGTCTCTCCAAGCAGCATTCACTCCTCCTGAAAGAGCGTAGAGCCACAGTGGACAGTCGTCTGCATTGCTGATGGCTTTGCAGCAATCCCTCATACTGAGCATGCATGAAGCGACAGTGGAGAGGAAAACTCCCCTTTAACAGGGAGGAGAACCTCCAGCAGAACCAGAACCAGGCTCAGTGTGAACGCTCATCTGCCTCCACCCACTGGGGCTTAGAGAAGACAGAGCAGAGACACAGAAAGCACAGAAGCTCACATTGACCCAGGAGTACTTTCTATGTTAGATAGTAATAGAGGATGATCTGCCTCCCCTGATGATGTCACAGCTAACAGAACACCAGACCAGGTGTACCTTCTATGAAGAGAAAAATGACAGACGACATAAAGTTAAATAAATCCATGAGCTTCTCAGAGGCTTTTAGGCTGTTTGCTTGCAGCTTCATTCAGATTCCTTCAGGAGCAGCGGGCCTCACACATTCAGTCACAGAGAGGGGTGAAGGTGTGTGGCTCAGATAAACAGATGTGTGGCAGCCCGAGCGTCGCCTCCTAAATGTCAGCGTGTATTTAAAGGACGCCCGGTGATGAGAGCCGAGGAGCTGCCTGGCTGCTGGCCATCCTCAGGCTATGACTAACTCCTGCAGTCACGCGCTGATTGTGTCTGCGTGGAGCCAGAGATGGCTGTCAGCCCTTAACAGGACTCCACGCTGCGGCCGCGGCTCTTTCCCGGCGCGCTCACGCTGCTTTCCAGAGAGGCGCCTCCAGAAATCAATTGGAGATGGGAGGTGAAGAGCAGGAGCCGCCCGACACTCGAGGGCTCGTCTGTCTTCTACCTGAACTTGTACCGGGCCGCGTCACGCAGCCCGGCTTGTTCTTTCTGCCGCATGTTTCAAAGACGAACAGCAGGAGTCTGTTTTAAAGGAAAGGAGAAAAGCAAAGAACGGGGGAAGGTTCAGTCTCATAACATGCTTCTTTAGGGATGAATTTTCCAAATAACTAAAAGAAAATCAATTGAAAGCCATACTACTTCAGTTTATGAGAAATAATTTGTCAATGAGGGTGGTTTTCTTGCCTTGTTTTCATTCATAAACTCAGAGTTATAGCAGATGTGGTTCCTATATGTGCTTCTATCAGAGATATCAGGGAAAACAGAAGAAAAGCTTTGGTTGTGTCTGCGACCGTTTAGTTGTTGGTCTTTAGTGTTCAGATTGGTTTGTTCCTCTTTTTTCCCTTCATATCTCTACTTAAGTTGCTGCTCCTGCAAGTCAAGAAGGCTAAACTCATGAAACCCAAATTAATTGCTTTTCTTGTATCTTTTCTGTGTCTCTGCTCTGTCTTCTCTAAGCCCCAGTGGGTGGAGGCAGATGAGCGTTCACACTGAGCCTGGTTCTGGTTCTGCTGGAGGTTCTCCTCCCTGTTAAAGGGGAGTTTTCCTCTCCACTGTCGCTTCATGCATGCTCAGTATGAGGGATTGCTGCAAAGCCATCAACAATGCAGACGACTGTCCACTGTGGCTCTACGCTCTTTCAGGAGGAGTGAATGCTGCTTGGAGAGACTTGATGCAACCTGCTGGGTTTCCTTAGAGGAAACTTTCTGAACAAACTTTATAATCTGACCCAATCTGTATAATCTGATTGAATTTGACTTGGGAAAGAGTCTTGAGATGACATGTATCATGAATTGGCGCTATATAAAAAAAATCTGAATTTAATTGAATTGAAACTAATAAAAAGACAGCATATTTTTTTAAAATGTTACTCATTTAAAATGAAAAGCAATAATTAAAAAAATGTTGATGTCCTTATCTCATGTTAAATTGTTAAAATTTGGTTTTGTGCAGCTGTAGTTTTCTAATCCTCCTGTAGGTGGCAGTGTTTCTGCAGCTCAGAGTTGTGAGTCTGCTGGACTTTTAAAATTATCATAACGTCATAGTTTCGTCCTGCGTTTACCAGCAGCAGCCACAGAGGGGCGCTGTTGAGCCTGTGACTTTCCTTAGAGAGGAAACTTTTTGAACAAACTTTATAATCTGACCCAATCTGTATAATCTGATTGAATTTGACTTGGGAAACAGTCTTGAGATGACATGTATCATGAATTGGCGCTATATTAAAAAAAATCTGAATTTAATTGAATTGAAACTAATAAAAAGACAGCATATTTTTTTTTAAATTCATTTAAAATGAAAAGCAATAATTAAGAAAAATGTTGGCCCTTATTTGATGTTAAATTGTTATAATTTGGTTTTGTGCAGCTGTAGTTTTCTAATCCTCCTGAAGGTGGCAGTGTTTCTGCAGCTCAGAGTTGTGTGTCTGCTGGACTTTAAAAATTATTATAACGTCATAGATTCGTCCTGCGTGTACCAGCAGCAGCCACAGAGGGGCGCTGTTGAGCCTGTGACTTTCCTTAGAGAGGAAACTTTCTGAACAAACTTTATAATCTGATTGAATTTGACTTGGGAAAGAGTCTTGAGATGACATGTATCATGAATTGGCGCTATATAAAAAAAATCTGAATTTAATTGAATTGAAACTAATAAAAAGACAGCATATTTAAAAAAAAATAATTTAAAATGAAAAGCAATAATTAAGAAAAATGTTGATGTCCTTATCTCATGTTAAATTGTTCTAATTTGGTTTTGTGCAGCTGTAGTTTTCTAATCCTCCTGAAGGTGGCAGTGTTTCTGCAGCTCAGAGTTGTGGGTCTGCTGGACTTTTTTAAAAATTATCATAACCTCATAGTTTCGTCCTGCGTGTACCAGCAGCAGCCACAGAGGGGCGCTGTTGAGCCTGTGACTTTCCTTAGAGAGGAACTTTCTGAACAAACTTTATAATCTGACCCAATCTGTATAATCTGATTGAATTTGACTTGAGAAAGAGTTTTGAGATGACATGTGTCATGAATTGGCGCTATATAAAAAAATATCTGAATTTAATTGAATTGAAACTAATAAAAAGACAGCATATTTTTTAAAAAGGTTCCTCATTTAAAATGAAAAGCAATAATTAAAAAAAATGTTGATGTCCTTATCTCATGTTAAATTGTTATAATTTGGTTTTGTGCAGCTGTAGTTTTCTAATCCTCCTGAAGGTGGCAGTGTTTCTGCAGCTCAGAGTTGTGGGTCTGCTGGACTTTTAAAAATTATCATAACGTCATAGTTTCGTCCTGCGTTTACCAGCAGCAGCCACAGAGGGGCGCTGTTGAGCCTGTGACTTTCCTTAGAGAGGAAACTTTTTGAACAAACTTTATAATCTGACCCAATCTGTGTAATCTGATTGAATTTGACTTGGGAAAGTCTTGAGATGACATGTATCATGAATTGGCGCTATATTAAAAAAAAATCTGAATTTAATTGAATTGAAACTAATAAAAAGACAGCATATTTTTTTTTTAAATTTCATTTAAAATGAAAAGCAATAATTAAAAAAAATGTTGATGTCCTTATCTCATGTTAAATTGTTATAATTTGGTTTTGTGCAGCTGTAGTTTTCTAATCCTCCTGAAGGTGGCAGTGTTTCTGCAGCTCAGAGTTGTGGGTCTGCTGGACTTTTAAAATGATCATAACGTCATAGTTTCGTCCTGCGTTTACCAGCAGCAGCCACAGAGCGGCGCTGTTGAGCCTGTGACTTTCCTTAGAGAGGAAACTTTCTGAACAAACTTTTTAATCTGACCCAATCTGTATAATCTGATTGAATTTGACTTGGGAAAGAGTCTTGAGATGACATGTATCATGAATTGGCGCTATATTAAAAACAAATCTGAATTTAATTGAATTTAAACTAATAAAAAGACAGCATATTTTTAAAAAAATGTTCCTCATTTAAAATGAAAAGCAATAATTAAAAAAAATGTTGATGTCCTTATCTCATGTTAAATTGTTATAATTTTGTATTGTGCAGCTGTAGTTTTCTAATCCTCCTGAAGGTGGCAGTGTTTCTGCAGCTCAGAGTTGTGGGTCTGCTGGACTTTTAAAATGATCATAACGTCATAGTTTCGTCCTGCGTTTACCAGCAGCAGCCACAGAGGGGCGCTGTTCAGCCTGTGACTTTCCTTAGAGAGGAAACTTTCTGAACAAACTTTATAATCTGACCCAATCTGTATAATCTGATTGAATTTGACTTGGGAAAGAGTCTTGAAATGACATGTATCATGAATTGGTGCTATATAAAAAAAAAATCTGAATTTAATTGAATTGAAACTAATAAAAAGACAGCATTTAAAAAAAATGTTCCTCATTTAAAATGAAAAGCAATAATTAAGGAAAATGTTGATTTCATGTTAAATTGTTATAATTTGGTTTTGTGCAGCTGTAGTTTTCTAATCCTCCTGAAGGTGGCAGTGTTTCTGTTCTGAGTCCTGCAGCTCAGAGTTGTGGGTCTGCTGGACTTTTTTAAAAATTATCATAACGTCATAGATTCGTCCTGCGTTTACCAGCAGCAGCCACAGAGCGGCGCTGTTGAGCCTGTGACTAACTTTGCAGCAGGATCCACTAACTTTTAACGTCCGTGTTTTGTTTTCTGCAGCCTTCACCATGATGATCATTTTGGCTCTGATCCGGATTGCCAAAGGCACCGGGGAGGGCCGCCCTCCTGTCGCCACCCTCTCCGGCGTGCCCAACCTGTTCGGCGTCTGCGTCTACTCCTTCATGTGCCAGCACTCCCTGCCCTCGCTGGTCACGCCCATCTCGGACAAGAAGCGAGTCGGCGCGCTGGTCCTGGCCGACTACGTCCTGATCCTGGGCTTCTACGTGCTCCTCTCGTTCACCGCCATCTTCTGCTTCGACAGCTCGCTGCTGCACGACATGTACACGCTGAACTTCACCGACAACTGCGACGTGCTGGACATCCCGGTGCTGCGCTACTTCCTGGGCCTGTTCCCGGTCTTCACCATCAGCACCAACTTCCCCATCATCGCCGTGACGCTGCGGAACAACTGGAAGACGCTCTTCCACCGGGACGGCGGCACCTACCCGTGGGTGGTGGACCGCGTCGTGTTCCCCCTCATCACCCTGGTGCCGCCCATCGTCGTGGCTTTCTGCACGCACAACCTGGAGTCCCTGGTGGGGATCACCGGGTCGTACGCGGGGACGGGCATCCAGTACATCATCCCGGCGTGCCTGGTGTTCTACGCCCGGCGCCACCTGGAGCCGGTGGTGGGCAGAGACGCCGTCAACAAGCACCGCTCTCCTTTCCGCCACGCCTTCTGGGTGTGGTTCGTCCTGGTGTGGGCGGCCTCCTGCCTCATGTTTGTCACCGCCAACATTATCCTGACTGACACTAAGAAATGAGAACGAGCTTTTATGGGGGAATCTGCCGCCGTTTGGCCGGTTTCTTTGGGTTTTTTCTCGAGGCCTTAACTGCTGCTGGATGGACTCTGTGCCTTTTTTTTTTTTTTTTTAACCAGATTTAAGTTGCTTAAATGACGTGCAATCAATATTAATTTATCAGATTTGTTAAAAAGGGACCAAATTATTATTATTATTATTTTATAAGTTCTGGATGTGTGCATGACGGCGATCAAAGGGATTTTAAGAAAATGACCTTTTTCTCATCAAACGGCTCGAGCTTTTCGCCCCGTTTCGCAGAAGCATCCACGGCGAAGGCTCTTCCTTCGATGCGTCGCATCCCAGACCCCGACGGATGGATCTGCAGAGCTGAAGGAGGGGAATCCAGGTGTGCTGCATCTGAAAGTAGCCCTGGAGGACCGGAGTCGGACGCTGATCGGCGGCAATGACCGAGCTGCTGCAGATAAGAACGTGTGTTTTAACGGAGAAGTTTCAACCTGCTACCTCGAACCCTCTCTAGGAACGCTTCTGACAAACACGTGGGTGATTTAACAGATCCGCGGGACGCATTTCTCACTTTTAATAACCTTCATTAAACGGGGGGAAGAAGCAGCGTCTCGACGGTGAGGGATCCGCCGGCGCTTTTGCTGCAGAATATTGCCATAAAACTATATCAAAGCAACAGGAGCAGCGGAGAAAAACTGCCTGTCTCGGGCGGATCCGTGTTCTTGTCAGAGAACCGCTTCACGGCGGCGTAATGAGATCGGAGCGCGGGAAGAAAAACGATCGTTCTCCTGCCGCCGATGTACTTCCATCCCTCAGCAGGAGGAGGGAAGTGAGGGCGACGTTCCCGTCCTTCATGTGAGCGGAGAAGCTGATGGATTCGATTTTATCCTTATAGGTTTACACTTGTGGCGTCTGTCCCGTGTTCGTGCCGCTCCGGACCGGATTCCCGATCCATCTGCAGTGATTTAGCTCCATGTGTGATGAAATCATGCAGGTCGTTTGCTGCTCCAGTGGCTCAGACTTCACCAACCTCATTATTGCCCTGAAACGTCCGTCTTTAACGTGTTAAAAGCGTCGTTCTGTGAGTTTTCTCATTGATTTAAACCGTGAAGGCCTCCCAGCTGAGCACAAGAACGTGGTTTTTTGGTGAAACTCTGCAGGGCAAGGTAATTACAGCTGACTGGGATTGATTTACATGCTCGTAATATTCCTGATCATCCATCTGAATCCCAGAATGTGGAGCAGGAAAGCTGCTGGAAAAAGCCCAGATTTATTTTCCAGTGTTTGCAAATCAAACAACAAGCTGAGGTTAAAAGGAAGAACGTAACAAATCTCTATTCAGCCTTTTATTTTGTTGAGAATGTTGCACTTTAAGCTTCTCATGAAGCATTATTTTAGGACTTTTAATTAATTAGGGCTGCAGAAATATTATAAAGCAACAGAATCGGGCTTAGCTACTTCTTGCTGAACTTATATTACTTGTAATGTGATGTTAATTTGCTGACTTGTGGATTTTAAAAGAGGGTCGCTGGCACAGAGAAACTAACAAAAGGGTTCCTCCAAAGTCTGCAGTCTTAAACATTTTCCAGACTCAGAAAAATAATCTATTACAATGGATACAGATTTGTATCCATATTCGCTTTTGTGGACAAAAAAGGTTTTGAAAAATTATTAAATGTTGACATGAAAATGTGCAGGATCCCCATTTATATAAAATGTATTGGATAAAAACAAAAACCAAAGGCAGTTTACTCCAGTAGAAGGTGAGTTATCGTTAAAGAATAACTTCTAATATCAGGCGTAGATGTAAAAGAAAGTAACGCTCAGGTGTGACACGGTGAAAGATCTTAATTATAAAGATAAAACTGCTCAGCCAAGGAATCAAAGAAACGTTTAAATCTCAAAGTAGAATTTAATTTCTCTGAGTCTGCGTCCTTCCTTTACGGCATAGCAAAGGGAAAACGATGCCGATCAGGACAGTTTACACAACTTTTCATTAGTTTTAGTTATTTAGCTTCCCTCGTTTTTTTACTGGCAGCTCTTCTTCTGCTAGTTTTTTTTATAGATCCCTCTGTTCCCGCAAAGCAATTATGTAATGATTTGACCCTTTCAGATCATCCCTGAACGTGGCTCCGGCTGCAGGGATTTTCTCCGCACTCATATTTAATGGCGGCAAGCGGTTGTTCAGGTAATTAAAGCTCTCCCTCCGTGTGGCAGAAGTTCAGCGGTGCAGCGTTTTTTCATGGACTGCTGTGAGTGCAGCTTCAATTGGAAGCTAATGTGCTGTGACGGGAGTGTTTTTGAGGCTCTGGAGCTGATTTCTGCTCACGTGTCGAAGCGTTGGGGGACACCTGGGGGGGAATCCAGTCTTGCTTCATTTAGACCGCTGGACCTGCAGCTTCTCAGCTTATTTCCATCTGCAGCAAAGTGTCCGAACGACAAAAACACGACTTGTTTCTCTGCACAAAAACATCTAAAACTTTATGAATATGGGTGAGAAACGAGGTTCTGAATTATTTTAATTTTCTCACAACTCTTTTCTTTTGGTTTATTTTTCTTGCCTGGAACGGGAATAATTTTTGATTTTTCTTTTTAGAAATGAAAATGTTGACAATCTGTGTGGAGCCAAAAAGATTTTTTCTTTTTATTTAAATCTTGTGTTCTTAAATGTGTTTTTTTATTTATCTGGGTTTTTTTTTTTTTTTCTAACAGATGTATTCATCTGTGTTTCTGAAAATTTCTTTCCACCTTCTGAAAGGATGTTTACTCCTTTTTTTTATCCAGTTTGTCCTTTTTTATAATTCACAAATAAAAAAGAATTTTATCTGAAACCTTGTTGTGAAGCTTGAATATTGGATGGAAGATTGTCAATTGAGGCTCAATCAGCCTCAGAAGAGACTTGGGTTAAGGTAAAAGAAAGCAGCTGAATCCAGGATTCAGTGACGCTTTAATCTTCAGATCTTCACCTTCACGGTGTGCATTTGGTGCTGGGAGACAAAATACTCATTTACAGATTTAAATGTTTGTGGTCAGCAAAGATGAGGACATTTTTGGAGAGATTAGAAATATGTCACTGTCTCTGCTGCCTGAATATCCAGCAAAGAAGTTAATTAAACAGTAGGACATGTCAGTAGCTGCATGCAGTAGTTTCTCTTCTATAAGGGGGCTGGTGCCTGTCTCTAGCTGTCATTGGGCAAGAGGCGGAGTACTTCCTGGTTAACGACTGGGTAACTGGTTACTAGGACTCCCCATGACTTAGTAATGGGGTAACGACTCCCCATTCCTAAAAGGTGGACCTGTTTTGGTTCGATTTGCATGTTATCTAAGCCATTACAAGGCCTTTGTTGGGCAATAATATAAAGTTTGGAACTCCACATTACTCCAGACATTTTGAATTGAGAAAGCTTTCTGGATGGGAAGCGAAACGTCTTCAAACTTCGGAAAAAAAGTCCAGTTGTTTTGTACTTCCTGGGTAGACCGTCAGTCCATCACAGGACAAACAACCATGCACGCACCCCAATACCTAAAGGCATTCAACAGTCATGTTTTTCATTGTGGGAAGAAGCTGGAGTACCTGGAGAGAACTCACCCATGCACAGGAGAACACACCAACACCAGGCAGAAAGACTCCAGGCCAGGATTTAAACCCAGGACCTTCTGGCTGCAAGGCAACAGTTCAACCAGCTACCGAACTTCTTCATCTCAAACACTGCATTGAAACGGAAATTCACTACAGTGTTCATTAAACTACTACCAAAAAAAATGCCAGCGTCTTTAATAACCTGTCGGCTGTCTTCGACGATCAATTACAGCTTGGCGACGGGCTCTCATGCTGACTTATTCGAGATGCAGTCCACTCACCGTTGAGGTTCTCTGTGGTTCCAACCTGCACGACAACCAGAGGTTTGATTTCACAGGATCCTACAGGACACTCCCTTTGCGGTACCCTAATCTCCAGCTGCTGTCCCGTGATTTTGTAGCCTTTAATAAGATGGAAATCAGACCTGTTTTGCTCATGCAAAAGCACAAAAACCAAAGAAATGGAGCTGTTTGGGTAGTAGGAGCTTGTTATGGAGCCATTCACAAGGTGAAGGGCAGTGCTTGGTTGACCTACGCTGACTGTAACACCATCACCTCTGAAGGGTCATCTGGTTGACAGCAGAGGCAGATGTAGAGCCTTCTTGACATGTTTCCAGGTTTCTCATCTCCACAAATGCTCCTCGGCCCATTTAAGATGACTACGCCTCTGGTCTAGTATGCAGAACGTGGTGATCTAAGCAGTTTTTAAAAGTCCGACGTCACGCTCGGGTGATTCTTGCCTCCCTTGATCCTGCCTGGAGCCCAGTGACCTTCACCATCTGGTTCCACAGAGCACTGCTCATGACAAAGAGGTCGTCGGCGTAGAATGTGACCAAAGGACATCCACTGCTCTCCCTTCCTATGATTCTTCCAATGTCTCTGTTGCAAATGTCAATAAATCATCTTTAATCGGCTCAAAACCGGAAGTGCAGGATATCATCAAAGTCAAAACTTTGATAATCTTAAAGATTTTCACACAAAATGCATATGAGGGGCTGCACAGTGCAGCAAGGAGGTCCTGAGTTTGAACCCCCCCTACATAGAAGGCCCGTTTACACTTTTTTAACCGAGCCGAGACCAGTCTGAGCTCGGTAACTGAGATAACTCTCGTGTGTAAATGGTCAGCTGACTGAGCTGGACCGCGCTAGACATAACCGGACCGCGCTAACTGCAGACCAGTTCCTGAGCAGATCTCGGACTGTTTTTTTTATCCCGGTTATCTGATGACGAAGAGCGTATGAGCAGACCGCGTCATCCCCTTACAGTCAGCTGACTGTCCGCGGTTTTTCCGGCGTGTCTGGCTGCACGTCCCGATTCACACTCCATTTAGACAAATTTCAGACATTCATAATAATACTAGCTTCCTTACCGAGCCACACGATTTCCAGAGATGATTCTGATTAGCAGTGTGATGAGCCTCAGTGTCTGTCGTTGTTTCCTGCGTCTGTAAATCCTTATTAGATGTTTGTTTGTCTTATCCACGGCCAAAAAGTCAACTCTATGTCTAACCATAACATCCTGAATGTTACGGGCTCCGTCGTTTTGATTTGCTCGGTCCCTCCTTCAATCCCAGTGAGCGGTAGTACCGCAGATCGCCACTAGGAGGCGAGGAGCAACCAAGGAACCGGGATAGCGTGGTGTGTAAACGGTCGTCTTGGCTTGGTTAACTGATCCAAGCTCAGACTGGTCTCGGCTCGTTTAAAAAAGCGTAGTGTAAACGGGCCTAGAGTTTGCATGTTCTCTCTGGGTACTCTGGCTTTGCCTTAATTAAGTTAGCTTAATTGGTCGCTGAATTGCTCTTAGGTATGATTGTGTGCATACTTGCTTGTCCATCATGTCTTTGTGATGGACCGGTGATGACTTCCCCAAGGTGTACCTACCCCGTCTCTTGCCCAATGACCGCTGGAGAAAGGTACAAACCCACCCTGACATGACTCTGCAAGAGCAAGTTCATGTAGGCAATGGATGGAAAACTCATATTTAATCAGACATATTCCAACTTTTTGTGTCCTGTTTCTACTTTGGTGTTTCTAGCGCTTTGGCGTTTTGGAGAGAAAACAATCACACCTTTCTGAATGCAGCAAAAGAGAGGATAAAACTAGTGGTGTCCTGATACTCATGCTTGTAAAAGCAACCCGATACTCTGAGCCGATACCAATTTTCCTCCTGGGCTGAGTTATGCTGCAATTCAAAGGCTAGATACTTCTCTGTACCAGGTAGTGGTGGTATACACCAAGAGGTTGTTTGATGACCCTCCAAAAGAAAAAAGGGGAGAAGAAGAAACCTGAAGCTCTAACCGAATTCATCGCTCGTGATATTCAGTCGTTTTCAGCGATATGATAATAAATTGGTACTTATAGATCTCAAACTTAAGTACTCAGTATCGGTATTTCCTCTCCTGTGGAACCAACTCCCAGTTTTGGTCCGTGAGGCAGACACCGTGTCTACTTTTAAGACTAATCTTAAAACTTTCCTTTTTGACAAAACTTATAACTAGAATGGCTCATGTTACTCTGAGCTACCTTTATAGTTTTACTGCTATAGGCTTAGGCTGCTGGAGGACATCAGGATCTAATTTTCTCACTCTATTGAGTTCTACTGTTCTTCAATTATGCATTACGTGTCGTCATTTCTGCTTTAACTTTCTGCTCTCTCTCTTTTTTCTTCATAGTAGGTACACCTGGTCTGGCGTTCTGTTAACTGTGACATCATCCAGAGAAGACGGCTCACCCGCTACTACCATCTAATGTAGAACAGATTACTAGATCAATGTGTGCTTCTGTGCTTTTTTGTTTCTCTTGTTGTGTCTCTGTTCTGTCTTCTGTAACCCCAGTCGGTCGAGGCAGATGACCGTTTATACTGAGCCCGGTTCTGCCGGAGGTTTTCCTTCCCGTTAATGGGGAGTTTTTCTTCCCACTGTCGCTTCATGCATGCTCAGTATGAGGGATTGCAGCAAAGCCATGAACAATGCAGACGACTCTCCATGTGGCGCTACGGTTCCCCAGGAATGAATGCTGCTTGGAGAGACTTGATGCAATCAACTGGTTTCCTTATATAGGACATTTTTGACCAATCTGTATAATCTGACCCAATCTGTATAATATGATTGAACTTGACTTTGTAAAGTGCCTTGAGATGACATGTTTCATGATTTGGCGCTATATAAATAAAATTGAAATTGAATTGGCAAGTATCTAAACGGAAGTATTCTTACTTGTAGTCGGTCTGGAAATAACTGGTATCGGGACACCCCTATTTTCAACATTTAATCAGTCAGCTCAACTATAGATAAAACCAACAGTCCCGAACATCCAGGCAGCCTGGACACAAGTTTGGACTCCGTCAAGTGGAGGTCGGAGTTTTGTCGAGCTCAGACCATCTACTCTTTCTTTTCATGGCTGGAAATCATCTCAGGAACCGTCTCTCCCTCTCTCTGCTGTCACCTGTTAGAGCTTCAGGATAAAAAAAGTTCAACACAAGCTTGAATTTAGTAAGAAAAACCTCAGCTGTACGCCGACGGTGCACGTTTGCTTTCCGTCGTCTTGTTGGGGGTTTTGTAATCACTCTGTAATTAAAGTGGTGTAAACAGACGCCGGCTGTCTCCTTACATTCAGAACCAAACATCTCCACCTGAGAGGCAGACACTACACCGGCCTCCTTCAGGAGCGTCGATCCTCCTCCTCCTCGGTGCAGTCAGTCCCTTCAGATGTGCTGACGAGGCTGGTTTTGTAATTACAGGAGGCACAAAGCCTTTAAACAATGCGGCGTGAACTTCTTCATCCTCCTGAATGAGAAATCCTCACTCTGGCTCTTTTCCAAACCAAACAAATTTCGCCCACCTGTTCCTGGAAGATGCAGGAGACGTTGCCACCGGCCGAGCGGCTGATTCAGTCCCTGAACATCCTGCTACTCAGCAATGCTTCGACACAATTTCACACTCTCGTGCCTGGCTGTATCCTCTCTGCAGGTAATTGGCATCCATTTTTTTCCTTCTTCTTCTAAATCTCTTGTTCGCCTCAATCTTCTCCGATGCACCCCGTTGGCGGTGTTTTTTATTTATACATGAGATTGCTGTTTTTATTATCCAACCAAAGCCCCCCCCTCTGAATTTCAATCCCAGCAGAGACGCTGCGGTGTAATTTAATTTGCCTTCTGGTCTTTTTATGTATGTAGGGAGTGTCTGAATGTTTGGGGGCAGAGCTTTAATTGGAAAAGCAAACTTAGCGCCGCTTAATTAATTCATAGTGTTTACCTGCTGGATTGTTTATGGGATTTAGGAGGGCCGCCGCACGACTGCAAATATTTAATCACCTGGAGGGAATTTTTGATCTTTTTTTTTTTTTAATCAGGTAGCTTCATCAGAGCTTAAACCACGGTTCTGTTTTCACTTAAATTAAAACTAAACAAAATTCATAGCCTGGAATAAAATCATCAGTAAGGCTAGTTAATGCGCTAGTAAAAATAGTTTTTTGAGAACTTTCCATAGCTTCTGATGGGGATTCAGATCCAGAATTCCAATTCTCTGGTCTTTGACCCACTTTGTCATCACTTTCTTCTCCAAGCTGATTGAAGAAGAAGAAATTGCTCTCGGAGGAAGCTCGGTCCCTAGGATGAGGAGCAAACCCAGTCAGGGACTGGGTTAGATGCCCCAGTCAGAGGGATTCATCAGGCCTGCACCAGCCTTCTGCTCTCCAACCAGAAGACAAACATCCGTCAATGGTGGCCTTCCTGTCCTAAAGTATTCACCTTACTGTGCCTACAGATGCATATCCCTCTGCTGCCAATGCTGAGCAAGCTCTGCACCGGTGGCAGATGAAGAGAAGCTTCAATGATTCAGCAGCAATTTTCTGTTGTACGTTTGGTGCAGAATTACGACGACGGCTGCAGGTTTTTCTGTAAAGAGATTTGAAACAATGATTTCAAGCGGAGCCAAGAAAACCTGAGCTTAGATGAAAAATAACGTATTAGCCACAGTTTGTGTTTATACTTCCAGCTGATGATTAATTTATTTAGTTTATCAGCTGTGGGTTTCATGTGTACAATAGCCACCTTAGTTTTGAAATGTTAGGCAGAGCACAGCACGTTAAAGGGCAAATATACAAATATGTATACACAGATGAATCATAATTGTTCCTTCAATTGTTTCTAAAAGCAGATGAGAAACTTGATGAGACAGCAAAAAATACTTTTTAGCCAATCTTCTTTCAAAAACAGGAAGTAGACGGCACATATGGACACTGGCTGTTTTCTTGATTTTAAAAAAAAAGAAAAACCTTTTTAACAGAACTATGTTGAATTTATCCCCTACTGGGATCATCTCTGCTTTCAATGAGGGTGAGCTCAGTGGAAGTAAATGTTTCAAGAGGACAGATGTCTATGCACACTGAGCTCACCACAGAGCACTCTTAAAACCCTCCATAGGGTGCCGGTTTGTTTGGTCTCACAAGCTACAGCTCCCGACTTCCTCCTGCTGACTCAATAAATAATCACACAAAACCCTCACTTCAAGAAATCATATCTGAGGCGCAGATTCTGCTGTCTGTACGTGCAACTTGGCGACATAGAGATCCTCCATCTAAGCCTGAGACAAAGCGTCCTCGCTCTTTTACAACTTTAATGTTCCATGTTGAACATGTTTATTTTTAAGCGTCGGCATGTACAAGTCCAGCATCAAAAAGCCTCATTTAAAAAAATAAATAAAAAATCTGCACATAATTGGGAAACACCACGCTGCTTAATGTAGTTTCTGTAACCAGAGGATGAAACTGTGGAGCATTTATTGATTAGATGTGGGAGAAGGTTGAAGCTTTCTATGCCGGATGGATCCTTTTGACCCCAAATCAAGTGTCTGGATAAGCATCAAGTTGTTAAATAAACCATCCCATGTCGCTGATCTAGAAATTCAGGAAAACCTTAGATTGTTAAACTGTAGTCAGTGACGGCTTCAACTTTTGAAGTAAACCCTTTTGTTTATTCCTTAGAAATAGATTTCCATTTGGAAATAAGGTAAAGTTTCTACAATGATAGTTTTTTTTTTTTTACATTCTTGTGATTTTAAATATCAGGGAGGAACAAAAGATTAGATTAAAATGTTCTTGTTGGCCATAGGGTGAATAGGCCACACTTTGTTCAAGAAAACAGTGATAAAAGAAGCTGAGCCGAATCAAACCAGGCCTGATCAGCTGCCAAGATTTCAGCTGTGATAAATGTTTTGTTTTTGCTTTGTGTTCAGGTTTGTTGCAAACGTTACTGCAAATTTTGCACAACATTCCTGCTACTGTTGAGATCGCAGACAGCGGAGGAGAGAGTAATCCTTAGCCCCATGATTCTGAATCTATTAAGAGAAAACCTTTTTGCGTACTAAAATTAATTTATCACATTTATAACTCAAATGGAGGACTAAAGTCAGGCTGCGTGTTTAATATGTAAAAACTAACACTTACAAAAAAAACGGTCCGGTAAGAAATGGTTGTAAAGCAGACGAGGAATGGCAGCAAAGGGAACCATGAAGGCAGCAAACCAGAGGGCAAGTCATGAGGCAGAGAAGAAAGAAATCGGCGATGAGTAGCGAAAACCAGGGAGCTTAAATACAGAGGGGGGTGGTGAGAAAGGTAAGACAGAAACAGGTGAGAGCAGTCAGAACATAAAAAAACAGAACAAATGGAGACAAAAAAAACTCAAAACACAGAACGATCGAGAAATAACGATGATCTAATTGGAATTAGATCGCAATTAGATCGCTGTTAGGATCAAAATTAATCTTTCCATGTCGTCTTGAGAGATGAGGCGTGATAAGAGTTGTAGAACTGAATAGAACTAAACTGCAGGTTGGGAGACCCGATTCACAGACGATGTTTTCCATCCCAAACGTTTTACCCCTCAAAATTCACCGCTGGTATATTAGGACCTCAAATAAAACCCTGAAGGCTTTTCTTCTCCTCTCAGAGATCCAGAATACTTTTAATAGAAGGTAAAACTTTAATCGGCTAAGACGATGCATCAAAAATGAATTAAAAAAGCTCTCCCCTCGATTTTATTAAACATTAACTTTACTTAATAACCAGAAAGCTCTCCCTGCTCTGTGTGATGAAATAGTTTCTTGCTTAAATCTTTTTGAAAAATTTCAAACTGATCATTCGTGTACATTCATTTAGATTAATTTAAGCTTCTCAGTCCTCGGTGTAAAGTGTTACTCATCACAGCAGGTTTCAAACTGAGCAGTAAAGGCAAACATGAGCTTTTCTCTAAGTAGCCTAAAGTTTTACTAAAAACGATAATATGAAAAAAAGAAATGCTAAATTATAATGTTTATAAACCAAACAATAATGGACCCTTAAATGGACATTTCTGTGCAAGTGCCGCATCTTTAGCTCTACTCCACCTGAAAAGCGTGTCCTTGTAAGGACAGCAGCACCGGTTGGATCCATCCTGGCCTGCAGCTTTTTCACTGGATTTATTTACCCTGGACGGTGGTTTGAGACCAGCTTCGCCCCACAGGTGATCCTCGGCGCCGGACTTGATGATGACTCCATAAAACGGCTTTATTAAGAGCAGCTCGTCTGCTGCTGCTGCGGCTCAAACTGAGTCCATTACCGGGTCACATGTTTCCGTGTCTGCAGCCATGCTCCACACAGCCGCTGTGGCTGAAAGGTGCCGTTCACCTTGCCTCGCTAATGGGAGTCATCTTACAGAGAGGCAGTAAAGAGTCACGACACGATAAGACAGGAATGCATTAAAGCAGGTTGTTTACCGACTGGAGTGAAAAGAGGCATTAAAAGTAGGAGTTCTCCTCGTGTGCCAGCTCCCTTTGTCTGCACGTCGTTTAGACATAAGATTTACCTACCGGAGGTTTTCTGCACACTTGGAAGTCATCAGCAGCCAGGTGTCGCCTCATCCTCTCATGACAGATGGCCTTCTTTTAATTTTAGACAGATGCTTCTCGTTTTTAATGACCCCTCCCGCTCATGCGTCACTGCTGTGAGGTTCATTAGCACCAACGGGGCGTAGCAGACGTCTTAGGGGCGTGATGAGGGTCACAGAAGTGTGGCGATGAAGGCCAAAACCAGGCTGTGCTGCTCTGACAGGAACACCATCATGCAGGAGGACAATACAAGGAAAGTTGTCCTTCTGGGCTGCTAATTGAGATCTGGAGTGGTTGCGGTTTAAATCACGACGGCTCATAAAATGTTTTAAAGGGGTTGAAGTCTCACAGATTGCGAGACCTGGCTTAAAAGGCTTCACAAGTTCATTTTTAAATATCAGGGGAATGTGTTCCCTCTTTGAAGGACCTTTTTATAGATATTAAAATATCTCCTTATCAAACATAAAACTACCACAAAGAATTTCTATTCACAACCTTAGCTTTCATTGAACCAAAGTTACTAGCTGCTCGGTCAGCTCCCTATTCCCAATCTTGTGGTTCATACGTCTCTTGATGAGTTCAGGCATCCTGGCTGTAGACCACCATTGCTTACTTTTAACAGAAAGCAATACTGTTGCTTTGTGTCCCATTTGGAGCACTGGTTGGGCATCTGAGGAACAGCACTGGAGTGTTTCAGGTCTTACCTGAGTGATCGAACGTTTTGTGTCCATCTGATAAATTCTGTGTTCTCCACTGCTCCCTTTTTTATATGGCGTTCCTCAGGGTTCAGTTTTAGGCCCCCCTTCTTTTTACTCTTGATCTGTTCACACTTGGATCCGTCCTTCACAAGCACGGCGTTTCCTTTCATTTCTATGCAGATGATAGCTAGATCTATGGGTCATTGAGGCGAAACACAAATTCTGTCCTCTTCAGAAAAGTCTGGGCGACGTGAAAGCGTCGATGGCTTTAAGCTTTTAAAGTTGTAATGAAAAAAAAAGACAGAGCTAATGGTTTTTTGGTGGCTGCCTTTAGACCTGGACTATCTTGACTAGTTATTAAAGCAGACGGCCACAAACCTGGATTTTAAAATAGATAATTGCCTTACCTTCGACAGCCAGATAAAGTCCATGCTGAGCAAACCACACTTAGAGAAGGTAATCCACGCCTTTGGGCTGGATTACTGCAAGGCTCTTTATTTTGGTGTAAGTGGATCTTTAATTGCACGTCTGCAGATGGTGCAAAATGCTGCTGCACGACTTCTAACTAAGACACGTAAGTCTGAGCATATCTCCCCCGTATTAAGCTCACTTCACTGGTTGCAAGTTCATTTTGGGATTCATTTTAAAATTCTTTTATTTGCTTTTAAGTCTTTAAATGGCCTCGCCCCACCCTACAACTCTGAGCTCCTACGTCGTTAACGTACCGCCTCGTTACCTCAGGTCAGCTGACCAGGCGTAGGCTCAGAGGGGACCGAGCTCTCTTTTAAAGACTCATCTTTCTTACCTTGTATTTTAATACTCAAGCGGATATGTTTGTTTATTGTATGCCAGTTTTTTCCATGTTTATATGTTTTTATCAATATTACTGATTTTTATGCTGTTTATATTTGTGTTTTTTTTTTTGTACAGCACTTTGGTCTCTGTGTGTTTAAAGTGCTTTATAAATAAAGCTGGATTGGATTAAAGAAAAAAAACAGCACTAACTGTTATCTGGTGTCAGTCTTATCAACTTAAAATCATCTTTTAAGTTGATAGAATCTGAAGAACATCAAGTAACAGAGCTTTTATGGAGGAGGAACATCAGCCCTCTGGATTGAAACAAGACGCCTCTTCGCGCTCCTGATACGAGAACTTGCTCAGTGATCTTTTCTCCTCATGCAAACCTTTTTAAATGTATTCAGCCAGTAGAGGACGGCCAGGTTGTTGATTTTTATCCTGCATTGAGAAGTCATTGTTTGTTTGGAGCTGGGTTTTCTGCAGTCGCTTCATGCTCCAGATTCGGCTTCCTCTGTTGTCCAATCTTCTCCTGTGAAGCGTTTTGCAGGACGGTTTGAATATTCTGCGTGCGTCGAGTCTGAGGCGAGTGTCAGAGCATGATTTATAACCATTACTGCCAGCATGCAGATGAACACAGGCGCCATGTTTACAATCAGCAGGAACACGCAGCCGTGTTTGACCCCATCGTCCCAGCGGTCATTCAGCAATCCGCACTCTAACAGATGAACTTATTTCAGATTTCATTTCCTTATTCTTAAAGGGAATAATGAGACATTTGTTTGGACGTCACGTGATTGTCTGAAAGCTGCTTTAGAGGCTTTCTCCTCCCTGTGGGGGAAACACTAATCCCGGCTTCGTTCGCCCGTTTGAAACGACAGCCTCCGGGTAGAGCATTTGGTGAAAAACTCTCGTCTCAGTATCAGCCTCCGAAATCCCACGTTGGTCTAATCCTAATCCACTCAGTGTTGAATTAATCGAACCTCAGGAGTCATGCAAGTTCACATGCTTAATGAAAGAAGGAAATTACCAATACTGTGATGCAAACACGGACAAATGGTTTATGTTCTTGAGGCAGAGACCGCTTTTAGCTTCGCTGAAATTGACAAAGTAGCAGCGAGTCTGTTTTTCGGCCGCTGCAGGACCAGTAAACTGCAGGACATCGCTTTCTGGAGCTTATCCCTGCTGTTGGGCCACCGCGTGTCTGACGGCTGCCAGCAGAAAGCTTTACTCAGACCTGGTTGTGCAGGAGGTGGACCCTCTGCTGGTTGGAAGTCCTTTAACTTGACAGATGATGCACCTGGCTCCGTGTCACTCATATCCACTCAGACACCATAACTGGTTGATTTAGCAAGACGCTTGACCCCCTCTTGAAAGGCGAGTGGGTAATGGAGTTACCAGGCAGCTCCCAAAGCATCCGACAGAACGCTGAGTAAAGTGATGAGCGGCGTGCCTGAACATTTGATACGATACGTTCATTGAAACCCAGTCATTGCCGTTATCTGTCTGGATACCTAATGTTCGGTATCCCCTGGTCTCATCAGCTGTGTCCTGGTTTTCCAAATGCTTTCTAGCGATTGTCTTGACGTGATTTAGTCTGAGTCAGGCAACAGGTTTACTGGTTCATCGAGAACGGATCAAAATTGAGTTACGTTACGGCTGTAGATGTCTTTTATGTGACAGAGCGACACAAAGTAGTGGAGGACTGGGAAGTGAAGGGGAAATTGTTTCAGATTTTATTTACAAATCTGAAAAGTGTGGTGTGCTTGTTAGTGTTGAGCAGCTGCATCTCCAGATCTTCAGGGGTTTGTCTAGCTGGGAACATTCACTGACAAATTGTTCTGTGCAAAACAGCTCAGTATGAATCAGATCAGCTGGAGAACTAACGTGAACATCAGTTTTCTAGTGTTACAACAGGTTCTCAATTTTATTTTTATGTCTGTTTTTTGACTAGGACGCTCTAACCCTTGATCTAAACCATCCCCTTGCAGCAATGATCATAAACCTGTATGTTTATGGTCATTGTCATTCAAGCACTCAGTAAATGCCTAAAAGAGATAAATGCATGGATGTGCCAAATAAAAACAAAACTGAAGTAATAATTTTGGACTAATAGAGGAGAGATCAGAAGTTAGCACACAGCTTCAGCTGCTTCAGCTAGGAACCACTGATCAGGCCTGAAACCTGGGTGTAGTGATGGACTCAGACCTGAACCTCCAAAAGCATCTAAAGACAATTACAACGTGGACTTTCTATCACCTGAAGAACATTTCCAGGATTAAAGGACTAATGTCTCAGCAGGATCTGGAGAAACTAATCCATGTTTATCTTTAGTAGAACTGATCACAGCAACGGTGTTTTCACAGGTCTGCCTAAAAAATGGATCAGACAGCTGCAGCTGATCCAGAACGCTGCTGCCCGCGTCCTCACTAAGACTAAGAACGTAGAGAACATGGAACCGGTTCTGAAGTCCTCACTAAGACTAAGAACGTAGAGAACATGGACCCGGTTCTGAAGTCCTCACTAAGACTAAGAAAGTAGAGAACATGGACCCGGTTCTGAAGTCCTCACTAAGACTAAGAACGTAGAGAACATGGAACCGGTTCTGAAGTCCTCACTAAGACTAAGAACGTAGAGAACATGGACCCGGTTCTGAAGTCCTCACTAAGACTAAGAAAGTAGAGAACATGGACCCGGTTCTGAAGTCCTCACTAAGACTAAGAACGTAGAGAACATGGACCCGGTTCTGAAGTCCTCACTAAGACTAAGAATGTAGAGAACATGGACCCGGTTCTGAAGTCCTCACTAAGACTAAGAACGTAGAGAACATGGAACCGGTTCTGAAGTCCTCACTAAGACTAAGAACGTAGAGAACATGGACCCGGTTCTGAAGTCCTCACTAAGACTAAGAAAGTAGAGAACATGGACCCGGTTCTGAAGTCCTCACTAAGACTAAGAACGTAGAGAACATGGACCCGGTTCTGAAGTCCTCACTAAGACTAAGAACGTAGAGAACATGGACCCGGTTCTGAAGTCCTCACTAAGACTAAGAACGTAGAGAACATGGACCCGGTTCTGAAGTCCTTCCACTAAGACTAAGAACGTAGAGAACATGGACCCGGTTCTGAAGTCCTCACTAAGACTAAGAAAGTAGAGAACATGGACCCGGTTCTGAAGTCCTCACTAAGACTAAGAACGTAGAGAACATGGACCCGGTTCTGAAGTCCTCACTAAGACTAAGAACGTAGAGAACATGGACCCGGTTCTGAAGTCCTCACTAAGACTAAGAACGTAGAGAACATGGACCCGGTTCTGAAGTCCTCACTAAGACTAAGAAAGTAGAGAACATGGACCCGGTTCTGAAGTCCTCACTAAGACTAAGAACGTAGAGAACATGGACCCGGTTCTGAAGTCCTCACTAAGACTAAGAACGTAGAGAACATGGACCCGGTTCTGAAGTCCTCACTAAGACTAAGAACATAGAGAACATGGACCCGGTTCTGAAGTCCTCACTAAGACTAAGAACGTAGAGAACATGGACCCGGTTCTGAAGTCCTTCCACTAAGACTAAGAAAGTAGAGAACATGGACCCGGTTCTGAAGTCCTTCCACTAAGACTAAGAACGTAGAGAACATGGACCCGGTTCTGAAGTCCTCACTAAGACTAGGAACGTAGAGAACATGGACCCGGTTCTGAAGTCCTCACTAAGACTAAGAACGTAGAGAACATGGACCCGGTTCTGAAGTCCTCACTAAGACTAAGAACGTAGAGAACATGGACCCGGTTCTGAAGTCCTCACTAAGACTAAGAACGTAGAGAACATGGACCCGGTTCTGAAGTCCTTCCACTAAGACTAAGAACGTAGAGAACATGGACCCGGTTCTGAAGTCCTTCCACTAAGACTAAGAACGTAGAGAACATGGACCCGGTTCTGAAGTCCTCACTAAGACTAAGAAAGTAGAGAACATGGACCCGGTTCTGAAGTCCTTCCACTAAGACTAAGAACGTAGAGAACATGGACCCGGTTCTGAAGTCCTCACTAAGACTAAGAACGTAGAGAACATGGACCCGGTTCTGAAGTCCTCACTAAGACTAAGAACGTAGAGAACATGGACCCGGTTCTGAAGTCCTCCCTAAGACTAGGAACGTAGAGAACATGGACCCGGTTCTGAAGTCCTCACTAAGACTAAGAACGTAGAGAACATGGACCCGGTTCTGAAGTCCTTCCACTAAGACTAAAAACGTAGAGAACATGGACCCGGTTCTGAAGTCCTTCCACTAAGACTAAGAAAGTAGAGAACATGGACCCGGTTCTGAAGTCCTCACTAAGACTAAGAACGTAGAGAACATGGACCCGGTTCTGAAGTCCTTCCACTAAGACTAAGAACGTAGAGAACATGGACCCGGTTCTGAAGTTCTCACTAAGACTAAGAACGTAGAGAACATGGACCCGGTTCTGAAGTTCTCACTAAGACTAAGAACGTAGAGAACATGGACCCGGTTCTGAAGCCCTCACTAAGACTAAGAACGTAGAGAACATGGACCCGGTTCTGAAGTCCTTCCACTAAGACTAAGAACGTAGAGAACATGGGCCCGGTTCTGAAGTCCTCACTAAGACTAAGAACGTAGAGAACATGGACCCGGTTCTGAAGTCCTCACTAAGACTAAGAACGTAGAGAACATGGACCCGGTTCTAAAGTCCTTCCACTAAGACTAAGACTGTAGAGAACATGGACCCGGTTCTGAAGTCCTCACTAAGACTAAGAACGTAGAGAACATGGACCCGGTTCTGAAGTCCTCACTAAGACTAAGAACGTAGAGAACATGGACCCGGTTCTAAAGTCCTTCCACTAAGACTAAGAACGTAGAGAACATGGACCCGGTTCTGAAGTCCTTCCATGGCTCCCTGTATCTCAGAGAATAGACTTTAAAATCCTTCTGTTAGTCTATAAATCCCTGAATTAGCACCTAAATCCATCACAGACTTGTTATCAGGGCATCAACCCTCCAGACCACTCAGGTCTTCTGGCTCCAGCCTGCTCTGCAGAACCAGAACCAGAACCAGAACCAGACATGGAGAAGCAGCATTTAGTTCCTATGATCCACTGATCTGGAACAAACTCCCAGAAAACTTTAAAAGTGCTGAAAGCCTGAGTTCCTTTGAATAAAGATTAAAAACACATTAGCTTAGGATTACCTTTGACTTTTTCTAGTTAAACTGTTTTTCTGAAACATTGTTAGAAACTAAAAGCAAACATTAAAAAAAGTTGGACTACAAAGTTGAACTATTTTCCCATGTTCTATTTTGTTTCTACATTTTATTCCTACTTGCTTTTATTCTGGGTTTTTTCCTGTATTTTAATTATGTAAAGCACTTTGCATTGTCTCTGTACTGAAATGTGCTTTACAAATAAACTTGCCTTGCCTTTGTTCTGCTGGAAGGGGAACCTCCACCCCAGATGTCCTCCAACACAAAGCGAGAGCCGCGGTCCAACCCTGGAAAGGTCGCAAGTCCATCATAGGACACTTTTATAGAAACAACAGGCTAATTTCCCCAAATCTCCAAGACAATGCATGATAGAAGCTGGATTATTTCTGGAAAAGTGCGGCCCCCATAACTCTGCCAAACTTTGTCAGAACCTACAGGTTACGTTCCAGGGGTCTTCTGGGTAAACCCGCTCCACAAAACAAGTTATATCACAGAAAGTTGTGGAAAATACAGGCTGTCTTTAATAAATGTGGTAGTAAAATCTAATTTTTGTGGAATTTACTGAGCTTATGTGCATCTTTTAAAGTAAATACTGCCAATATAATGAATCCAGAAACAGAACTTTGTGACATTACAGTCAGAACGGGAACATCTCCACCAACCAGACCGCCTGGTTAACATCTCTTACTTTTCAACTTGTTTCCTCACATCGGATTTTTGTTTTTTTATTACAGGCTAATGGGGATTAGCCTGCTTAAAACACTGATAGGCTTCAAATTGTTGTTGTTTTTTCTTCTTTTTCAGAGACTTACTCAGTTTGGGTCAGTTTCTGGCATTATGTGCGTTATAAATCAGCTCATAATGAAGATCAGAGCTTTAATGGTTCAGAAAACATCCGGGTACCTGCAGGGTTGGTCTCTCTGTGGTCTCCACGTCGATGTCGCCTGCATTGACCCAGAAATCCTCCGAGCCGCTGCGGTTTAAACGGACGCAGTGAGCAAACACCTCTGCTGTCGCCTGCGTTCCCTCCTCACGTCCCGCCGGCAGGAAGATCTCCCTGCAGACCGCCCCGCTGCTTTCAGTGACAGGGATGTTGTTTTCCTAGGGATCTTCTCTGGGACGGGACTTGTCAGCCTGGAAATTCCTCAGGATTGTGTTATTTTAACACCGACAGCCGGGATCTCATTACACGGACGCACAGGGTGTCCTTTCCAAGCGAATGTCAGGAAAACCCAATGTTTACGTTTCGCGGCACAGCTTAAAGGGGGCCAGTAGGAGCTGAAGGAAAACGGAGCGGACCATCTGTGTGTTTTATTTTAATAATCTGATGAACAGCAGCTGTTTCATGGCTTTCTTTTCCTCGTCTTTCCCTGAGGGTTCCTGAGGATGTTTGTGGTGGTGGTTTCCAGATAGACTGAATCTTCTTTGAAGACCATCTCCTCCTCCTCATCAAGCAGCTGATATCAAAGCCTGACAGCTGATGGTTTCTGCAGCACCTTCTGATGGCAGCTGGTCGTCAGGCTTTGCTCTCGTAGCGGCCGGGACAGATTTTAGATCTCTGCGCGGTTAAAGAAACGTCTCAAGTTCAGGAGTTTTCCTTTGTGTCCAAACCTTTCAGAGACAAGCTTTCGTACCTGCTCCTCTGTCGCCACCAATAAACACAAAGGCCTGAACCTTTTCCATCACATCTCCTTTCTCTGTAACGGATTAAAAATGTCTGCCATTTGTCTTTTTATTGGTGTTACACCCAGTTTGATGCCCAGGGCCGCGTCTGAGAGGTCAGCAAATCCGTTTCTGAAGTTGCTGTTTTGTGCCTGATCCAGTCAATGCCTAGCAGGAGGTTGGAGAACATGTAGTCACACATTCCTACTTCCTGTATTCACGTCAAAGAACTCCAGCATACTAACCCACAAATCTGCTTTGATCTAAACCATCACATAGTATCTCTGTCTCTGTCAGATTTATTTGTCCTCTGTCATTTTTCACTTCATAGAAGGTACGCCTGGTCTGGCGTTTTGTTAGCTGTGACATCATCCAGGGGAGGCAGATCATCCTCTATTACCATAGAAACATAGAAAGTACTCCTGGGTCAATGTGAGCTTCAATGCAGACGACTGTCCACTGTGGCTCTATGTTCTTTCAGGAGGAGTGAATGCTGCTTGGAGAGACTTGATGCAACCTGCTGGGTTTCCTTAGAGAGGAAACTTTCTCACCAACCTGGAGGATCTGATGGAGTCTGACTTCGGAAAAAAACCTTGAGATGATATGTGTTGTGAATTGGAGCTATATAAATAAAATTGAATAGAATTGAATTAAAACTAATGAAAAGACAGCATTTTTTTAAAAATGTTCCTCATTTTAAATAATGAACATTAACAGAAATCCTCTTGATACTCATAAGCAATAATAAAAGTTGTCTTTTTGCCATGGTTATTTTTTTAAATTGAATTGAATATAATTATGTGGTAATTTTGGTATAAAAAGGTAAACAATTTTCTTTACAAGTTTATTTTCTCATTTCAAACAATTTTGTCAGTAAAGGTCAACAATGGAAAAACTGTGAACACAACTTAAAATCCCTGCAGACTTCCCAAAATGGAAATAAACCTCAGTTGAATGACAGGAAACACAATTTCTGTGCAGATTCTTCGTTGTCAGCCAACCTTCTGGTGGACCACAGAGAGAAATCATCGTTTTTAGTTCATTCAGATGATTTTATGGCTTTAAAATGCAGCTAAGAGTGGGATCTATCTTTGCAGGCCTGGTATGGTTTCCTTGTTTAATAGTTTCAGGTGATTGTGGCCAGCTGAGATGAGGGATGTCGGGTTCTTCCTGGTCCACCTGAGCTCAGGAGTTGATCACAACGACCGGACAGTTTATCATCCACCGCCTCCTGAGGGTTTGAAGATCGTCCAACGGTGGCTTCGATACGTGGAGTTTGAGGCGTTCCCAGATTTTCTGAACCTTTTTACACTTTTATGATGACTAAAATGATAAAAACAGAAGTTATTTTGATTTTTTTAACCCTTTTCATTCATCTCCAGCCATCCTTGCTTCAAAGACACTTTTTCCAGCACAGATGCGTCCCTTGATCCATTGTCCTGGATTTGCTGTACAGAAGCTGTGGCGTCTGCCTTGTACTCAGCTTTTCTCTGCTATAAAAGCAGGTGCCGTTATCCCGGCGTACCACAGACGAGCAGCGAGTCCGATCTGAGGGATAAGGCGCTCCTTCATCCTCCTGAGCTGCCTCAGGCCGTCTCATCCATCAGTCAGCGCTGCCATTTGTTAAAGTGCCGACCAAGCCGAGTCACTATCACAGAAAGCGATGCTTTAAAGGATCTGAGGTAGGATAAAACACGATTTGAGATGAAGCTGTTTACTTTTTTTTTTTTTTTAACTGTTTTCATGTTTTACTAAACTTGCAGGTTACTTTCTCAAACTAATTTCTTCCTGTTGCAGTTCCAGTTCTTTGCACAACTTGCACATTGATCTCCAGAACCATTACTTTATATTTTACGTCCCCAGAACTTACAGGTTACTGTCTTAAACTTGCCGGTTTCTTCCCTGAGAGTAGTTTCTCCAGAATCTGCACCGCTTTTCATAAACTTAGTTTATTTTCCAAGAGCATGCTGATTACTTTCTGAAATGTTTCCCATTTAATCCATGGAAGACAGGATCCTACACCAAGACTTGCAGGTTATTTTTCCAGGACCTGCTGGTTAAACAGACTGTTTCATGTAACCTGTGGGTTCACAGAGTCTGCAGGAAGACATCTTTGAACCTGTAGGTTGCATTCTGGATGTTGGTGTTTAATTTTCTAAAACCTGCAGGTTATTTCTGTTCACTTTCCTGAAGCTTATTTTTTATTGGCTCTCCAGAACCATGCATCCATTAGCTATACCTGCTTATATGTGCAGGTTTGCAGGGAGGGGTTGTTTCCTACTTCCAGCGGTTATTGACGAGAGCCGCGGTCCAACCCTGGAAAGGTTGCGAGTCCATCATAGGACACTTTTATAGAAACAACAGGCTAATTTCCCCAAATCTCCTAGACATTGCATGATAGAAGCTGGATTATGTCTGGAAAAGTGCGGCCCCAGGGGTTTTCTGGGTAAACCCGCTCCACAAAACAAGTTATATCACAGAAAGTTGTGGAAAATACAGGCTGTCTTTGATAAATGTGGTATTAAAATCACATTTTTGTGGAATTTGCTAAGCTTATGTGCATTTTTTAAAGTAAATACTGCCAATAAAAGGAATCCAGAAACAGAACAATGTGATATTACAGTCAGAACGGGAACATCTCCACCAACCAGACCGCCTGGTCTCTTACTTTTCAACTTGTTGCATCACATCAGATTTTTGGGGATTAATTCCTGCTTAAAACACTGATAGGTTTTTTTTTTCTCTTCTTTTTAAGAGAATTATTTGGCATCACCGCTAACCCCATAAAGCAAAATGCTCATTCAATTTGGGTCAGTTTCTAGCATTATGTGCATTATAAATCTTCTCATTTAAATGCTCCTCCACAGCTCATTGGGGGGAAATCAGCAGTGCACCTTTGGGGGAAACCGCAGGCCGGTTAACGAGGTTAAACATTTAATATTTAATATTTAACTGCCCTCCAGAGGGCAACAGAGGGGCCCGCTGATCATGATTCCCGACGTTCCTAATGAGCTGGTCCAAAGTCATGGGTTGAGTTTGCCGGCAGAGAGCGCGGCCCATTCAGTGTCGATATCCGAGAAATGGTCCCATCAGGCGCTGTGTGAAAACTATAAATCATATAAATGGTTCTTAAAGCACGAGGGACAGAACTTTTTGTAAATATTTAGGCGTCTGCAGTATTTTGGGTCTGAGAAACTATATGACGAGTTAGAGGAAAAATTAACAGTTGAAAAGGAGTTAAGAGTTCACCTTCAGCTTTCTGAGGCAATTTAACCAAAAACTTCAAGTTCTGCTCAAGTGGGAGACACTCTCAGGGGAAAATATGCATAATGCCTACATTTTTATCCATAAATGGTACATGTAGGGATCAAAGGACAGACATGAGACGAGTTTGCATAAAGTAACCATATCGTACAGGGTTTATACCCACCATGACGCAAAATGTGAAATGTACCGAAACACCGATCCAGTCGGGTAAAGTTCACTTCTCTCTTTTGGGGCTGTTTACCTGACAACGTGATCTGATAAAAATTTAAAAGTTTGCACTGTTCATTTACACGACAGTGGCACAGTTTGGGAACAGGTTCCAGAGTGTAATTCATGTAAACAAGAAAAAAACTCTGGCTCATGCAGAGTATGACGGAAATCAGCAGAAATTAAAGCTATATTTGTTTATTCTGTTCGCAGTTACTCAAAAAGGGACCTGGGGAAACTTCCGGAAAAATCACCAACCCTAGCTTTAATGCCCCCGTGCATAACATAACGGTGGCCTACAATGCTAAAAAACCACAGAAGAAGAAAATATCAATGATATCCTTCTGACTCCAAGCCCGTATGATTCAAATTCAATTAAATTCTATTTATATAGCGCCAATTCATGAAACATGTCATCTCAAGGCACTTTCTAAAGTCAAATTAAATCACATTATACAGATTGGTCAGAAAGTTTCCTCTCTAAGGAAACCCAGCAGGTTGCATCAAGTCTCTCCAAGCAGCATTCACTCCTTGAACATTTGGGAGATTTTAGGGAGAACATTTTTGTATGCATGCCCATGTTGAGTTTGAAAGAATAAAGCATCAACTAGTGGCATAACGAGGGAATTATACCATTTTCATGTTTCTACTGTTGCTGTGTAAACAGAGATTCTAATTAGAATGTTGTTGTGTAAATGTGTTGACAGAAAAAAGGAAAAGGAAAATCCACTTTAATGGATTGTTGTCATGTAAACGGGGCATTTGGTGTCACAACCTTTAAACTATGCTTAAAATTAAGGCAAATCTGAGCTACAGCAGGAGGAAAATGATTGAAAACCGATCAAATGGCAAATAGTATACATAATTGATGAAATGTGTTCGATCTTAATTGTAAAAGAAAAAAAAAAGCCGATATGCAGTTCATTTGTGCATGATGCAACCAAAGATTTACAGTCTTGACATTTTCTTTGATTGTGTAGGAAGTCTCTAATTAACAAAGCATGACACTGTTAAACAGTTTTTTTTCACTCTTTTGCCACAGCCTTAAATTGCAGCTCTGAGGTTTCTGGTTGAGTCGGAGCGACTGCCCTCCTTCCAGAAGGGGGCCAGCCCGCCGAGGATCAGGTGACAGAGTGAGGATTGATGCGGTCAGACAGCGGAGCCGAGGCGGTTGCCGAGTCACCTCCACGTTCCTCATTAGGATTCACCACCTGAATGCAAAATGGTGGAAGTGACAGCAGCCTAAGCTCCACAGAGCGATGATGCCGAAACAGCCGCAGTGGGACGGCGGGCGGGTTTGACACGAGGCCGCGGCGGTCGATGAGAAACCCCAACGTCCCACGCTGACATTGACTGCAGGGTCGTCTAACCGAGCTGTTTGTCGTACAATATTAAGGGCAGACTGAATTTATTACAGTATGCACATCATATCTTCCTTAAATTCAGAGGTGAATATGGAGAACTGCTGTTGTTCAGGAGCAGAAACCTGACTTCGGACTGTTTGGTGATGGTTTATCGTTGATGTGCAGGAGGCAGGATGCTCCTTTTCTGCCCATTTCAGGTTCTGATGGAGCTGGTTTCAGAGCTGATGAGAAACTAATTGCTGCCTCTTATTGAGTAATTATGCTCCTGGGATTCACTAGACCTTAGATGAACAGTATAAAATGTTCAAACCTGACCAGCAACCATTCAGTGATTCACCAACAACAAGACTGCAACTGTAACGGATACTGAAACAACGGCACCTTGGCTACAGATACATCCCTGAAAACAGGAGAGGGATGAGGACACGGCCTGTCAATATTGAGGATCTTGCAGCAATGAGGGTGAACCACTGATCTCTATAATACACTGGAGTGCTAATAGCCGCTGTTAGAACGAGTCGCTTTGAAGTCATCAGCCGCCATATTGGTACTCCCTATTTCCCCCCAGTAACTAGGGAATATGTGCGCGAGGATTTTCTCATGTTCAGGGGGGGCTTAAAACTTTTAAAATGTCAAATGCCATATACTTTTATGTTATTTTCTAAAACTATCAAGTACTGAGAAAGACATGTGCTGAATTTAAATATATATAACATTTATAAATATATAAATAACAATATACAAAACATATATTTACATATATGTATATATATATATATATATATATATATATATATATATATATATATATATATATATAATATGAATAACATTCTCTTTTTACTATTATATTTTCTTTCTATATCAACACAAAATGTGACACTTTTGTGGTCGTCACACAAGCGACTGAAGGACTGGTGCGACCCATTTTCCTGGTGTTGGTCATGACTCACATCCACATTTTAGATTAGCTGCAACTGAATATTCACACATTATCATTACAATAAAGTCAATAAGTGTTTACATCCCTGCTGTGTTTTGCACAGTTTATACTTTTCCTGCCATCTGTTTTTTACGGGCAAAAATGTACACGCATGTTTTGTGAAAACAATTTTAATCACCCAACATGCTCTTTTAATCTGAGTATGCTGTTGTTGTTTTTTTCTTATACTGCTTCCATTTGCCTTTCACTTTGCTGCTGTTACACCTGAAGGATGTTTCTACTCTGGTCAAATAAAAGTGGCCCAAGAATGGAGCCTTGAGGTCTTTGTCGACCCAAATTTGTAATTTCCGTAATATGCAAAGTAGTCCAAGCCTTAAAAGACGGCATTGGGATTCAGTGAAAACATCCTTTTAGAACCGTTACTAACTGCAGTGCTGGTTCTTCCTTCCCTCCTTCCTTCCTTCCTCATCTCTTGTGTCCTTGTACCTCCCTCCGTCCTCCCAGTGTGTAACAAAAGCCACTTTTTATTGTTTAACATTTCCACATAACTGTGGCATTTTCTTCACTTTTGTTCAGTGGTTTTGTGCCGTGATATATGCAGTTTATCCAGCAGCAGCATCCAGTTTGTCATTCATGTTTTCCTACTTTCTCTCTGTTTGCATGAATTAAGATCCGGATTCATTTTTAAGCCCGTCCACATGCTTGACTGATCTGAGCACATCCCAGAGATGCTGCAGCTTATCCCGAGGTCTGGATGTTCCCCGGGCAGATAAAGATGTTCTGTGACTGTGTCAGTCCAACATATATTGTGACTTTCCAGCTTTCCCCTGGTGGCCAGTTTTCTCTGCTCTGCAAATCCATCTTCTCAGACTCCCTCTGATCTGCTGGGACAGTTTTAAATATGGGACTTACTGGACAGCAGAGTTATTGTCACCCTTTTGTTTAGTCATCGTACAACATAAGCAGTTAAATAAATGAAGAATATAGTTGGAAGATTTAAATATGTATAGAAAGCAAGGATTATGTTCAAAGCAGCTCTTGTGTATCAGATTTTCAAGAAAAAGACATATTTGTAGAAGTTGAAGTTGGGTTTGATGCTGCTGTGGATGTGCATGTGTGTTCCCCAATTAAAGCCATGTTGCATGCTTTTTTTTTTTTTTTTTTTTCACAAGCTCGACATTCAGGCTGTTTCTGTGGCTTTGAAATTTTTTCCCGAAGTGTCATTTGGGATTCAGATGCTTCCTGCTACATCTTCTGAACCCATCTGTCCCCACCTGTCTCAGTCCTCCGCCTCTGCTTCCTGCGTTACCGCCCGCTGTGCAGATGTGCTGCCACGGGACGGATGCGTGCCCTGAACAGAAATGCAACAAAGAGTTTCTAGTCTTTTATTAAAATGTCAAGTTCAGAACAACAGATGGAATAACTGTTTTAGCAACGATCCTAACGCTGCTCCATATAATGAACACATTTTATAGGTGAGAAGTCAGCCGTCTCCATCTCTCTCAAACTTGATGGACAAAGGCCAAAGATGTAAAGTGTTAAAATGTTTGCTGAGGGCAACAAATATTAAACTTGACATTCACATATCAAGAATAAAAGATTAAATTCACACACTTTACCATTTTATGTCCAATCCAATTCAACTTCGTTTGTAGAGCATATTAAAACGCTACATCAGACCTAATCCAAAATGCAGACTGTATTCTGCATTCGGATTATATTTCCATCTTTTTGGACCGCACTCTCGACCTTTTGGACCTAATTTTTTAACTATCCGCTGTATTCTACGGAAGAGAATTAGGGCCACTCAAAGAAGAAAAAAATTACTCAATTCTGACTTTTTTCATTTTCTCAGAATTCTGACTTTAATCTCAGAATTCTGAGAAAATGAAAAAAGTCAGAATTCTGAGAAAAAAGTGAGAATCAAGTAGATTTTTTATTTTATTTTTGAGTGGCCCTAATTCTCTTCCGTAGTATTCCCATCATTTTGACTGAATTCGACTCTATCCTCCACCTTTGGACTGTATTCTCAACATTTCAACCCTATGGACCATATTCTTGACCTTTTAACTGTATTTCAACATTTAGACAGTGTTCGCAACCTTTCAACTGTATTCTTAAAATTTTGACTGTGTTCTCAACCTTTTGGACCTTATTCTTGGCCTATCCAACTATATTCTCCCCCTTTTAACGGAAATGATAAAATAAAACTACTTTTGTTTTGCCTCCAGGTGACCCTAATATTCCTAAAGGGAAGCTTCTGGTGGTCTCATATAGAAAATTGATGAAACAAATGGACGGCTGAAACATTTCTGAGGATTTCACAGAAAGCAGCGATTCCTTTATCCATGGGAGGTATGATGTAAGAACTGCACATGTGGACAGGAAGATGTGCTCATGAAAGTGGTTTAAATCTGAACATGTCAGAATAATTTAAAGGTTCAAAATCTAATATACTGTATCATCACCCTCTCAACCCAGCATGCTGTGATTTTAAAAATGTTTCCAGTCCAACTGTTAACTCTTTCTACTATAAGCTCAAACGCAGCTGGATTTTCTCACTAAATCCGCCAAATTTCCATCAGTTTTTGAAATATTTCTTTTTTTTTTTTGTGTCTCCATGGAACAACACATTTACACTCTCCTCCTTCTGTAATGCCGGTAAAATGCACACAAACAGATTGCAGGGTTTGAAAAACAAATATGCATCACTGGTTTCACTATTTTGATAAAAATGTGAAGCTGGACTCATACAGAAGCTTTTCGAGTATCTTATCTAGTAGAGCGATTTATCCTCTCAGTACCTGACGGCAGTCCCCTGTTGAACATCTTTTCCTCTGCTCTCCTCAGTCAAGTGCTCGTGTCGGCGCTCTGTTAGTAATCTCCTCCTCTTCTCCTCCTCAGCGAGCTTTTCTTGCTGCCATCTTCGCCGCCGTCGTCCTTGGTCGAGGTCAGCCCTGCTGGAGCTTGTGCAGACTCCAAATTGATAGCAGGCTTTAGATGTCATTTTTTAATTGGTCTCCAGGTGCCTTGCTTTTTATCCCAGCTCGGTGTCATCTCTCCGTGGCTTCGCTCCATTACTGCCAGCCTTGGCCTCTTCTTTCGTTCTCACCTGACTTGGCCGGCGGTCAGGCTGACTGGCTGCTACTGACAACCCCAGTGAGGTTTTGATGAACTTTATGGGTTTTTATTACATGTTGATGCATCCACTCACTTCTCCACCTGTCTCGGTGCAACATGTTACCATAAATCCTTTTTATGAGATGATTTTTTTTTTTTTTTTGGCTGCTGGCTTCGGGAATTCAAGCCAAGAAGCTTTTTTTTTTTTTTTTTTTACCCAACCCGGCTTCGTCTTTGTTTTAATCAATGAGAAGATAACACAAACTCCATCACCTGTCGGAAAGCGCTCTAAAAAAGTAAAACCTCCAGAAAAAGTGAAATATCGCCTTAATATCCCGTCCGTACAGCTCGCCATGCCGACCCGAGCCTCTCGTTTGTCCCTTTGATAAACAGTGATGATGCTCAGGCCATCCCAGTAATCGTCTGCAAGCTTCCCAAGGACCAGTAGATGTGTTTATTGCTGGCATTAACAGAGACATGACACAACATCCGTCCCCCTGCCTGTTTGTCCTGCCTCTGGACCCGTCCTGAGATTTACACTCCCTCCTCCTCCTCTTCCTCTCTAGCTTCTATCACAGACGAGCAGCACTGTTGTCACCCCCGTGAGAGAGTTTGGTGCTTCAATCTCTGCTAATGCGTCCTGCCATGTCCTGAACTTTCTTTCTTGGGTTTGTGGGTTGTGAGGCATGGCAGCTTGGCTAGATGTCGGACGTCCTCTGGATCCGGCCTGCGCTGTCTTCACCCCCCCTGACATGTGTACATGTCATCTGAAGGCACTTTCCAAAGTCAAATTCAATTAAATCCTCCAGGTTGGTGAGAAAGTTTCCTCTCTAAGGAAACCCAGCAGGTTGCATCAAGTCTCTCCAAGCAGCATTCACTCCTCCTGAAAGAGCGTAGAGCCACAGTGGACAGTCGTCTGTATTGTTGATGGCTTTGCAGCAATCCCTCATACTGAGCATGCATGAAGCGACAGTGGAGAGGAAAACTCCCCTTTAACAGGGAGGAGAACCTCCAGCAGAACCAGAACCAGGCTCAGTGTGAACGCTCATCTGCCTCGACCCACTGGGGCTTAGAGAAGACAGAGCAGAGACACAGAAAGCACAGAAGCTCACATTGACCCAGGAGTACTTTCTATGTTAGATGGTAATAGTGGATGATCTGTCTCCCCTGATGATGTCACAGCTAACAGAACGCCAGACCAGGTGTACCTTCTATGGAGAGAAAAATGACAGAAAACAAAAAGGTAAAAGCTGGAATGACAACAAGCAATGCAGATTGGAGAACAGTAAAAGTAAGTAAAATGTTCTTGAAATTAGTCCGCTTGTCTTTGATTTGAACAGGAAAATAAGACGGTCTGCCAATGGAATGAGTATTTTTACCCCTAAAATAAGAAAATTGATAGACTGCACTTGAAATAAGATGATAGAGACGAATTGTTCCTATTTTAAGTGCACAAATCTTATTCCATTGGCAGATCATCTTATTTATTTGCTCAAATTAAGGGCAAATACACTAAATTTCAAGAAAATTTTACTTGATTCTAGTTCCCTTCTTGCAGTGCAGCAGAGTGAGGAAAAATAGATGTCCTCCTATAGCAGCATAACTATAGAGGTAGTTCAGGGTAACATGAGCCACTCTAACTATAAGATTTGTCAAAAAGGAAATGAAGTGTCAGCATCCATCAGGAGTATAAATATTGTAAAATAAAATCTGTGTGTGTTCTGGTTGGATTGGTTGGTAAAGCAGGTGCACTTTGTGCAGAGACTATCGTCCCTGACACCGTTGTCCTGGATTTGATTCCTGTCAGGAAAGTCTTTCACTTCCCACTTCTCCCTCTTGCCTTTCAAGTTACTGTTCAATAAAGGCCACCAGTTCCAAAAACTACATTTTAGTTTAGAAACCACCAGAACTTGACCTGAACCACAATTTGGCCCTTTATTTAAACTGAGCGAGTACCGATTCCTGTAATCTGTCACAAAAGCAGAATGTTTGCTATGATTTTAGTTACTTGAACTGACAAATTTTTTTTTAAAGCTGAAATCGATAACTTTCAAAGATTCCTTATTGTCACCACGCGTTACCGTGCTCCGGCTAAGTGTGCACATAAAAGACAAACAAACAAACAGGCCATTAACAACAGTTAGTGTTTTTTTTTTCTCATAGCATTCAAATTTTTTTAAAAAGATGAAGATTCAAAAGTTTTTATGAACTAGTTGTCCTTCATGAGTCACAGAAAACAAATAATGAGGTAACGAGGTGCTTTTGGGCAATGGTGATATGAGGCTTTATTTACAGAAATGTGCATTTAGATATTCTGAGATAATAATGTGCAAATAGGCAATAACATTAACATGTTTAAAAACACTTCATCTGCTCCTATTCCTTGTGGGATCCCACAGGGCTCGGTTTTGGGACCTCTTCTTTTCTCCCCCCACATCTTCTCCCAGTTGGTTTACACTTTTTCTGAGAAACACTCAAATTCCTCCAATTTTCTTTTTACAAGGTTTAAACTGACTTTTTATTTTAAAAATCTAGACAGACTTTAGGTAACACATATCTGCCAATATTCAGACCTTCATAAATCTGAATGTTTAAAGTGATTTTGTATTGTTATTCTTTTTATTTTTACAGTGTTTGCAGTTTGAGTGTTGATGGATCCTGAACAGTCTTGACATCCCAGTTTAAGCCCCTGAGTCACACAACAGATACATGAAATGTTTTTATTTCTCTAACTTGAGATGATGACGGATTTATCACAATACGATGTTATATCAATTTGTTTAGATGACGATTCAATATTTGCTGATATCACAGAGTCTGTTAAGATGCGATCAATATGATGCAATCGGCCCATCTAACACTATTATTCACACTGATATCAACTCACAAAATATGATTAGACCATTTTATTTCTAAGCAGGCATTTGAATAAAGAAATTCTTAGAATTTAAAAAAAAAAAGTTCAACAATAACAGTTTACATGTTAACTTTACGCATATGCCTTGTGAATTTGAAAATAAAGGTGCATCTTAAAATCTAAGATATAGATCCATATTTTAATTTAACATCAATTTATATGGATCATTACTCATTTTAATCGATATATCGATGCGGATCGATGTATTGTTACATCGCTGATATTTAGCATAAAATAATTTTTATGTTTATGTTCTCAAAATGACACCCCAAGATCATTCTGCTGCGATTACAATGACACAATCTAATTATCTCGAGATAACGAGACGTCAGGCTTGTCTCGCTGCTTCATAATCTCATTTCAGTGAGAGAACGAGATCTCCCTGTAACATCTGTGAGATGTCAACGACAAAATCAAGATTTAAATATATGTATATATATATATATATATGATAAATTTAAGAATTATTTGATTATCTCATTACGTTAAGACAGTATGATGTTAAAGCTTTTACTCTTTGCATAAAAGGTTAATATGATTATTTCAACCAGGACAGTGAAGCTAGCAGCTGGTTCTGTTGTGGATCAAAGCATCACCATATCGCTATAATTAAAAAGTGTCACAGCAGCAATACTGAGTATTTGCACCATCATTTTCCTCTTATCTCAAAGAAATTACTGTGATAATCGAACATAACGAGATGGTCCACCCCTGACCGGAAGGAAAATCCCATCCAGGTTTCTTTACATCTAATCTGTAGAATAGTTTGAGAATGATCTGGAAAATGAGACAAAGGGTTTGACAACACAGATGTTTCTCTGTATTGAAATGCTTTTCATTTCTTATCCAGACGTGTAAAATGCTAAGAGCAGATCTGGATACCTTTCAGGACTGCGCAGCGTCCCTCAGCCTCGCCGTAATTTCACTCCCCACAAATATCAAAGCCTGTTTGTCTCCCTCCTCCCTGCTCCGCTTGTGAGCAGAATATTAATCCAGATCATCAGGCTCCAAATCTGACGGCCCACGCTGTAAATCCGCCGACTCGTTCTGCCCGATCGCCGGAGGACAAAAGTCGTTAGTGCTGCTCGTTACGCCTCATCACACCCCTAAGTGACCAAAGTCATTTGGAAATAATGCTAACTACTTTTCCATTTGCTTTTTAGCTTAAGGGCACTGAGGGGAAAACCAGCCGAGCGAGGAGAAACATTAAGTGTTGATTTTAGCAGAAACCAGAGCTACTGTAAGCGACAAACCGCAGAAAAGTCTCTATTCATCAGAAGACCTGCGGTCGCAAACGCCTGAGCTCCTCTGCAGCCCGTGCAGCGTTTGCAAAGATGGATCTGGCCTCTGATGCAGAGATTAGCCGCCGGTGCTAAGTGGGATTCATTACGTCCGTGTAAGTTATCATCAGCTGGATCAACAGGGATGCTTATCGCCGTAATATGCGACATGAATCTTTGTTTGGATCCTGGTCAGTGCCGTAATCACGGGATATTTGCACTGGTCGTCAGCACAGATAGACCCCCAGAGGTGCTAAAGGACCTGTCCTCTCACCCTGGATGAGAAAAACACCCTTTTTGGAGCCACTTTTCTTTCTTCATTCCCCTCCAAACCTGTTTTGATAATTGACAGACATGTACTTAGGTCGTGAAAACTCTGCCCAGACCTGATCCACAGCGTGCACAAGCCCCCGCCTCGACCCTGCCTCCCTCCTCCCCACATCCCTAAAGCATTTCGGAGCGCCAGACTCCGCTGACCCGCAGCATCACACAGACAGGTAATGACAGTGTTTGTTCAATCCATAACCACAATGCTCAGTATTATATTACATGGCTACTGGAAAAAAAAGACATGTAGGCTTCACAACTGCTAAAAAATAAGAGCCTTTTCATAGAAGGAGACATGATAGTGGTCTGTTAGCAGACTCTGGTCACGGAGGAGGGAGTCTTCCTTCAGAACCGCAAACGTGTCTGTTCAACCGTTTTTGTTTTCAGGCCAGAAACAAAACCTGACAATAAATCCTGAGCACTCCAGCCGCTGTTCTCCTGGTCCGTCAAGCACATGCTGCTAAAGTGGCTTTAGAGGGAGGATTAGTTACTGCAGAGTAGCGAGGAGACGTCCGGCAGCTTCAGAAACCTCCGCTCCTCCTGGTCCACCAGTCTTACAGCCGTAACGCATGAATGAACTCGCAGGAAAACGTGTTCCTGCAGCTACTGAGTCTGATGTGACAAAGTTTTTACAGAACAGCTAAACGATGAAAGCCGTTTCCAGAGCCTAAAGCCACGATGGAAACGATAACTGCTGTTTTATGCAGGAAATGTATTTTTGATTTGATGAAACTTCCTGTGGATCAAACATAAACTGATGTAAGAGTCGGTCAATCTAGCAGCCTGGCCCGTTGAATCGTTGTTTTTCCTCCTCCTGTGTGTGTTTTGGGATTTATTTCTGGCCAGACCGACTCTGCAGCTGCTTAGTTTCCCCTTCAGCCAGCGTCTGAGGCAAAGTCTGCCTGGTGTTCTGGGAGGAACAAAGACAAAAGCGAGCCGGACGGAGCGGGGAGCAGACAGACGGCAGCTCCGTCCTGTCTGCTCCCTACTGGGAGATTTGGTGCTAATTGTGCAGGAGGAAGAAGATTGTTGCAGCCATAAGGAAGGAGCTGTTTGTTAACCCTGAGGCCGGACTGCAGAGTGGGAATTTGTCTGTTCAAAGTTTTTGAATTATTGTCGATTCTGGCCTAAGAAGTCATTCCCAGTTTGGTTAAAGTGGGGGTTTCAGACTTGAGGTTGTCATAGATTCATGATGATGATGATGTGTTGCATCCTGAGAGCGCAACACCTGGATGAATGATTTTAATCCGGAAATGTTCTTTTACGCCACATTTAGCAGACTGACCAAAAAAAGGTAAAAAAAACAAAGCAACTGGACTTGTTTTCCCGAAGTTGAAGACGTTTCACTACGGAAAACAAGTCCAGTTGCTTTGTTTTTTACCTTTTTTTTGGATTGACCATGACCTGGATGACTGAGAATCTTCACCAGCATTTAGCAGACTGACGCCATCCTTAAAAAAACAGAGGAAGCAGCTGGTGGTTCAGAGAGCTGTTTTTAATGCATAACAGTGGGAAAACTTAGTGGAAGGAAAAAATGTGCTTATGCAAAAGTGAGACTGACAAGAAGTGGACTGCAGCTGCAGTCAAAGGTTCAGGATAATCCATACAGACACATCTGGGTCATAAAAAAAACAACCCTACAAGCTGCTTTCACTATCGCACATTATCGTTGCTTTTCATACCAGGAAAGGGACAGATTTCAGTTTTTGAAGGAATCAGAATGGGAGCAAAGCTCAAAGTTTTACCTCGCTGTGAACGTTTAACACATCAACAGCTGCTTCATCCATCCTTTTTGATCCGTTTCTGAGAGGAGATCCATCTCTGAACTCTAATTCCTCGCTGACCTTCCTGGAGTAAACAAATGAGAAATCCCACAGTGAGGAGATGCTTCTGGGAAAGTTTAGTGCGAAGACATTAAACTAACATGAGTCTTTGGGGCTGAGGGAGACGGACTCGTTTTCAGCTGATAAAACGGCCATTTCTCCTCTCCCCCTTTTTGCTTCTCTTATTTACTGCAACGCATAAAGCGACAGAAAAATGTGTTTTTCATGAGAGCACTGAGTCACTTTTATTGCCTGCTAGTTTAGCCATTAGTTGTTGTTGTTGTTTTTTTTCTTCTTCGCTTTTACACTCGCTCAGTTATTTCCTCTGCCCTCGTGGCTGCACCATGTTTCTCTTCAGATATTTCTCATCCCAGGAATTACACCGGATCGATTCTGTTGTTTTTTCCGTCTCTGTTTTCTAAAGAGTCCACTCTGTCTCATCTGGGAGAACACAATAATTCACATATAGGCGTTCTTCCGTTCCACAGTGCAGCTTTTACCCACGCTGGGTGAAAACGGCACCAAAGAAATGAACAGCCGTGTTCATCCAGTCAGTACGGTGAACTGCAGGAGTCCCGCTTCCTCTGTGTGCCGGTCAGGAGTTAAATAATGTGGTTTGGGTAAAGAAAAGAAGGAAAAACTAGTCTGATCAAGCTGAACTTAAATGCATTAGAGAAACGTGACGCCTTTGAGTCGATAAGATCGATGCTGGATTCCAGAAATGTCCCGAGGTCAACGGTCCTGCCTTGTTTCCACCGGATCCAGCTGAGGTAATTTGGTATCGGAGGCTGTGGCTCTTCTCTTTCGCCCGTGAAGATGCGATTTAGTGATGGCTCCTTTTCCAATCAGACTTTTCTTCCTGTTTCTGTAGAAGAACATTGATTGGAGGGCAAACGGAGCTATAGGCTTAGGCTGCTGGAGGACATCAGGGTCTATTTCTCTCACTCTACTGATTTCTACTGTTCTCCAGTTTTGCATTGCATTACATTGAAATGACTGTTGTCATTTCAGCTTTTAACTTTTTGTTCTCTCTCTCTTTTATCTTCATAGTAGGTACACCTGGTCTGGCGTTTTGTTAACTGTAACATCATCCAGGTAAGACGGCTCACCCGCTACTTCCATCTAATGTAGAACAGATTACTAGATCAATGTGTGCTTCTGTGCTTTTTTGTTTCTCTTGTTGTGTCTCTGTTCTGTCTTCTGTAACCCCAGTCGGTCGAGGCAGATGACCGTTCATACTGAGCCCGGTTCTGCTGGAGGTTTTCCTTCCCGTTAATGGGTAGTTTTTCTTTCCACTGTCGCTTCATGCTTGCTCAGTATGAGGGATTGCAGCAAAGCCATGTACAATGCAGACGACTCTTCCTGTGGCTCTACGCTTCTTCAGGAGTGAATGCTGCTTGTCGGGACTTTGATGCAATCAACTGGTTCCCTTATATAGGACATTTTTGACCAATCTGTATAATCTGACCCAATCTGTATAATCTGATTGAATTTGACTTTGTAAAGTGCCTCGAGATGACATGTTTCATGAATTGGAGCTATATAAATAAAATTTTATTGAATTTTCTGCTGAAAAAGGGAACAGCTATGTTAAAAGTCACATCAACAGCTGATTGGGTGAAGCGTCTCCTAGTGCCCGCCTACCAAAGGTTGGTTTTAGCCAATCGCGTCATCAGAGGAAAATGTAAGCAGCAGGCACCAAGAGACACAAGAAGTTACGCCGGTGCTGGTCAGGGCGCGCTTATTATTTTTTACTCATGACAATCAGACGTGATGGCAGCAGCCAGGCGTGCGTCCTCCTGCGCTGCCATGTTTCTGTTGGGTCGGCTCGGGGCGTCGTGGTTTCATCACAGCTGGTACGTCCCACCTTAAACCATAATACTGCAACCTGAATCGTTTTGGCTCAGTCTCAGACGGATTCTCGTTTGTTTGTGAGAATTCAGCTTGCAGGCAAGGTTAGGGACCCCAGGTTTCCCATAACTTCGCCGAAACCGTGACACGGCATGCGCCATCTTGAATTCTTCCCATGGTGCATCCTGGTACCATGTGTTCCCCATGCTTCCAATAATCCTTGGTGGTATAAAAGAAAATATTATTTATGAGACAATCCCGCCATCATCCAGTGCTCCATGGCTCAGTTCTGATGCTTACATTTTTTTTCTTAATATTGTGATTTAATGCGATTTCTTTCCCCAGTTCAATTTATCATGTCTTTTTAAACACATACAAACAACAAATCAATTTGTTTCCTCGCCGTGTGGATTAGTTGCTAAAAGACCAGCAGCATCTAAACTCAGAGCAGAAATGATTGCGTTCTGCCTACGAAATATTTCAACCAAAATTGCAAATTTGACTTTTCTCTGCATTAACCACAAGCAACAAAAATGGCCTCTAAATAAAGATGTTTGTAAACAAGTACTATTTAAAACAAGAACTTTTAATGTTTCTATTAATCAGAATATTATTCAAGAGAACAGCTTTTAATTGATTTGGACATCAATCCTTGTTAAACATAAAGTCCAACCAACAAGCAAGTCTATGTATTAAACTGATTGACCTGTACTTAATGCTATGTATGATTATATAAACTCTAAAACAAGTAATAAAATTAGATTATCTCACTGCTGCAACTGTCTTCCCTTCCATGTGGAGGCAAACCCACTTTAAACATTTTACAGACACCTAAAGGACGCGTCTAGTTCACTAATTGTTACATAGTCAAAAATTGCAAACGTCTGCGATTTTTTAAAATTGCGATTACAGTATATTGAAAATGCGATTCATTGTGCGGCCCTACTCCAGCTCTAGACTTTGCTCCACACACTCCAAAAAGGGAATGAAAAGTAAGTAAAATGTTCTTGAAATGAGTGCATTTGTCCTTGATTGGAGCAGGTAAATCATCTTATCTGCCATCGGAAAGAGCATTTAACCCCTAAGATCAGCTAATTAGATAAACCGCACTTGAAGTAAGATGATGGAGATGAGTTGTTCCTATTTTAAGAGCAAACAATTTTGTTCCTTATGAAGATTTATGCTTGACTTACAAAGTAACTCATAATCTAGCCCAGCTCCTCTCAGAGTTTATCAGTCAGAGAAACAAGAGACCAGAGGCTCTGTAAGAGGAGACTGGTCTATGAGAAGTGCCAGGGAATGGAAGTCATTACCAGATGAAATTACACAAATATCAACATATCAGACGTTCACTAAATATTTGAAAAAATGGCGTGTAGATATAAACCTCTGTTAGTACTAAAACTACAGTGGTTGTACTGTATTGTGTTGTTTTTGTTTTCTTAGCATCAGTGTTTTGTTGTCTTTGTGTCAGGATCTGTCTAGTTCAATCTAATGTCCTTACTAACTGTGTGTCGACGTTGTACTTATATTCTTGTATTTTATTGCTTTTTTTTTTTTAATATCATGGCCGGGGGACTACAGAGGAAAAACAGCCTTTGGCTAATTGTGGCATTTTAACTCATGAATTGTCGTGTGATGTGTTTTATTACATTGCACTGTCACCTTTCAAATAAATAAATCAAATAAGATCAAATAAGATTATTTACCTGCTCAAATCAAGGTCAAACACACTAATTTCATGAAAATATTCTTATTTTCTGTTACTTTTTTGCAGTGCATGTGCATCAATGAGTCTGTGGCTCTGCAGAGGTCTGCTAACCAGTCCTTCATTTGACTCAGGTGTGCTGGAGCAGGGATGCAGCTAAATGTTGCAGGATAGTAGTTCTGGAGGACTGGAGCTGGACACCCCTCCATGAATTCCCTTATAATTCTCTTTAAGTTATGTCTTTTAAATCACCTTAAAATCAATCCGTGATTAATACATTCTTAAAGTCGGCTCAGAAACGATTCCCTCCACTGGAGTCTCTCCTCTCCAGGTGTTACTTCACAGGTGGACTTTTCTAGGAGAAGAGAGCGGCGAACTTGCATTCAGCTTCTAATCATCGCAACAGCTGTGGTTTGCATGGGGGGGGGGGGTGTCAGGGTCTGGCCTCCCCTTTGGGTAATAAATTTGCAGAGGCAGATGCTCAGCAGGGCACAATAGTCTGTGGCTTACAGCAGCTGCTCAGAGAAATACGCATCCAGGTAAACTCTCACTCATCCGGCACAGATCTGAGGTTCCTTGTGGCTAATTTCAAATCATACGTTCTCAAACACCAAGACGACATTTATTAAGGCTGCTTGCTTCATGCATTGATTATAAAATCTGCAGCTCTGAGTCTACGCCCGTCGCCCACGACCCCTCCTCACGCAGCACCTTCTCAGGTTGTCGGACAGGTGCAGACAGATGGCGAGATGCTGGCGGCGTTTCAAAAATAACAAAAAGTTTTGTCAACGCTGGACGACGATGGACAGCGAATACAGCATCTGCAGCAGCACAGAGAGAGAAAACGGCGTCTCATCAAAGAGCCTCCCAGGACCAAGAAGTCAAGTCGTTTTGAGTAAATGAGCAGATTTAATGTTCTAACGTTTATCGGCACACAGAGGAGCACCTGTGTGCACAAGAGCGCCGGTCCGCCATTCCAGAAATACCCCCAGGTCCACATTTTATGAGACTGAAGAAAGCTTTTACCGCGCATTACGCCAGGGTTTTAAACCCAAGCAGGAAAAATGTTTCCTGGATGAATCCATCCGTCCATTTTCTACAACTACTTATCCTTGCAGGGTTGCAGGGATAAAACAAACACATTCACTCCTGAGAGCAGTAAGTAATGAAATGAGCATTGTTGAAGAAATTCTGATGCATGCTTCTGGTTTCCAACCAGTTTGTTTGTTTCAGAGCCAGATAGACAAATCTGCTGGTTTCCTGCTGGTTAGGATGACACAGGAAGAATGCTTTTTCTTTAAAAGCTTTTTTGTTTGTTTGTTTTGTTGCAAAATTAAAATGGCACCAAGTATATTTTCTCATTATCTGTCATTTTAAACATTGTACTGCTGTGATATTGTAAAGTTTTATCTTCTGACACCAATGAGTGCTTTCACTTTCCTCATTAACAAAAGGCTTCATGTTAATTTAAATAATTTGAAGCAGTTTTTCTTGATTTAAATGCACATTGTGGAACATTTTTTAACTGAATTGTACTCATGAGGGATAAATCAGGTAAAAGCTTTGGAAGGGAAACGTTTCCCAAGAAATTAATCACACAAATCTTGGAATGCCAAAAGGAACGAGGACCAGAAGCGCCTCAGAAACGCTCTTCTTCTGGAGGATTTCTGTTGTTGAGTGTGACCTCTGTAGGAAGACTGTTTTCTTTATTCCAAAGTATTCCCCGGGGGCTGTGATGTGATTTAAAGAAACTTTTGACCTTGTTTTCCTGCGACTTTGAGATGTTTCTACTTTTTTTCAGCAACAAATAAATAATAAAAGGAGGAAAAGAACCAAGAGGCCAAGCAATGAGGGAACAAATTTGTGCGCGGAGCAGGACCCGCGGGACTGAAGGTGCAGCTGGGGGCAAAGAGCTGGAACACGCTGCTGCCGTTGCTGGAAAGCGTGCACAGGGCGTTGGATCTGTCAAATGTCAGCCTCACAACATGGAGATTGAGGTCTCTTGTGTCCTGCTTTTCTATTTAAAACAAAAAAACAAAAAAAAGGAAAGACCTCCTCACAGATCTGGTGCCTCGTCGGGTCCACTTCCTCGTCCTGCAGAGATTATTGGGCTGTCTGGTCGCCTCATCTTGTCCTCTGAGGGTTTAACAGGAACACACCGACTTCAGCCTCGTCGTTCTGTCGGATCATCTCTGGGAGTCGACAAATAAATCACACTTTTAAAAAAAAACTGGTGGCCTATTTGCACAAAGTTTGAATTTTTCCACCTAAAAACCCAAAAAGTTGAGTCCAACTTGGTTCCTGGTTGCAACAGGACGGCTTCATAAACGTATTTTTTACCCCACAGGTGATTTTTTTATCACGTTTTCAGCTCTCAGTGGGCGATCTCGAGCCGTTTCCGGGCCAGAAAAGATTCGGCCACTTTATTAGGTACACCTATGCAACCACCAGCCACTGCATTAAATCTTCATGTCTCAGAGTCATCAAGGTGTCAGAAACGCTCCTCGCATATATGGGTCCGCAGCACATCCATTATTGAGAATAATCAGTGTTGTATAGTGTTATGCCATAAGCTGGTTGAATATGCTTATTATTATTATTAATTATAATTTGGTATTATAATTTAAATAATAAATCATTCAACTCAAAATTTCGCTATAACAAATATAGTTCAAATGGTGGTGATGTTAGCTATAAGCTTATAAGTATTTATACCACTAATGCATTAGTTAACTTTCTGTTATGAACTCATTTATGCTGGAATAAATGATCAGGTCGGACTGTTAACCGACCAGGTTTATCCAGCAGGCTGTGAGAACCCCAATGTAACTGCAATTAGAGTTTAAATCCTTATTCCTTATCACCATCCAATGATATTGTCTCTGTATTAATGTCAGATGTTAACTCCAAAGGAGGTTAGCTCTGATTTCTGAATACCCAGGCAACTGTGAATTGGACTGAACACAAAACAATGTCTATTCCGCAGTGGTTGGTTTTATTGAACCAAAAGCAATTCCCTGTTACAGTAATTCTCTGATTCAAACAACTTTGGAATTCTTACTCATTACTAAACTAAAACATGCAAAATATATATGTGGAAATAAAGAACAAAACAAAAATAAACAATGGATTAAAATGAGCGGTTAGCAGATCTTAACTTAACTCAAAGTTGTTTAACACCGCCCTCGAAACATCGGCATTTCACGTATCAGCATTGACAGACAGAACAGCTTCGGGAATCTCACTGGACGCTTTGATGTCTTACACAAAGCTAGTTCAGCTAAGCTACCTACAGTCCAGATACACGTGACCCTCCCAAGATGGCTGCTACGATGACGTATGAGGGGAGGTCCTAATAACGTAACCACGCTTACGCTGATGGGACAATGCCTCGTTTCGAGAGGGGGGGGCTAACTAGGAGTTTAAAGCAAAGCCCGCGACTTGAGCTCGGACAAAGAAATTAAACTGATAAGGAGCGAAAAGAGAGAGAGGGGGGAAGCAGGGAAGAAGATGAAAAGAGATAAATCGGTAACCCACGGCGGGGTTCTTGATGGATCACAAATCAACACAGCAAATCAATTGTAAAATGCATGCACATACAAAGAAAATGTTCAGCAAAATAATTCCAACTTCGTCGTGGAATAAAAGCATTAACCAACACCTACAAAGTTCTACGCCTGCCCAGGCACTTCTAAACACCCTGTTGGTGAGACAGAAATAAAAGGGGAGAGTCCGTTACTTTGAGATGCCTCGGGGCTGGTCCGGAGCGCTCCCGAGTGTTGCGGCTTTCTGGATGCGTCTTGACGAGCGCAGTTATCCGCAGGCTGCAGCGGGACCGGGATGGGAAGAAGCTGCTTCGTTTCTTCCTCCGGGTCCACAGTCGCTTTGTTGGCCAGACAAAGCGGGGTCCTCTTCGATCACTGGGAGATATGGCGTCTCTCAGTCTTTTGATCAGAGGGAATTTAAAAGTACTTATTTTAGTCGACCTCCTGTCTGCACAGGGAATAGTTTGGCTTCGAAAAAACTCTCGGTCCAGCGAGGAATTCGAGCACGTGTTGTGGGATCACCCCAACGGAAACAGCTGTGTCTTCTCGGGTTGGCTAAAGCCAGGGAAGAAGGAAGCTCATCGTGTGTGATCGGCTTTTATAGCCATCACCATAGCAACCTTATCTTGATCGGCGGCCATTTTGCCGTGTTGCATGATGGGAGTTGGTGGCCATTTTGACCACATGAGTTGGTGGCCATTTTGACCACATTGCATCATGGGTAACGTAGTCCGTTACCGCTTTCTGTCACGTCTGAACTGGCACAACATACCCCCCTTTAGCTTTGAAGAGTGGGATGCTGGTCACAGTCTTTAAAGCTACAACCAAGTCCATTCTGGCGTGACGAAAATCCGTTGTGCATGAGTGGAACAACCTAATAGTCTTTCTAGTAGTCCATTGGGATTCATGCAGTTCAGTTCATCATCCAAGAGGAGGAAAAACGAAGCATTCATTGTGCCTGGGTCAGTGACCTAGCCTGGGCAGGACTAAGCTATAGCTAGTCATTTCTATTGGCTAATAAGGCAACAATAAAGTAATAAAAAAAAAAAAAAAAAAAAAAAAGAAATGCAAACTTCACAATCACCATTGTCAATACATTCATTGGTCATCAGGTTTGAACTTTGAACCAAAGAAAGGAGAGAGGGAAAAAGGGAAAGGAAAGAGACCAGCGGTTCGTAGTCTAATCAGCTTATGGCCTTCAAGGAGCTGGTGCTACGAACCTGGGAGCGACAAAGGTGAGGGCGTCAATCCTGATTTGCAACTGTTTGATCTGCTTGTATGCTGCATACGCCATCGCGGTAGTGATGGCCCATCCAAATACAAGGAGAACCACAATAATGGTCATAATGTGAGTGTCGGTCAGCTCTGTAGCTCTGGGGAAGCGAAGCAGAGGGACCGAGCTCAACTCTGATGGAGTGAGACTGAATTTAATCAGCTGGGTGCCTGCAAGTAAAAGCTGTCTTTCAATGCCGACATCAATGCTGAAATTGTATCCCTTAAAGACATCTATTATTTCAATCTCTGAGTCATATTTGTCAACGTCAAGGTGATGCAGAACCATGTTTCCAATGTGGACTACAGCGCCTTGAGGTGGGGAACAGAGAATGGTTTGGTTGGGCAGTTTTAGTCTAGTAACTGTGTCATGCTGCTCGTAGGATAACAGGGCTTCTGCCTCTGGGGTGCTAACGAGCCAGCGGTTACCTGCCCGCTCAATTTTGGTTTCCACACCTGCATCTTTAAGGGTCATTCTAGCCTGACAGTTCTGTTCAGGGGATTCATTCCTTAGACCACACAGGTAATTGGTAACGTCTCTGATAAATGGGTTGCTTGGGCATACCCAGTGGATGTCTTTGGTTTTGGTACACAAATCCAAATTAGGGACTAAATAAAGTTTGGGGTCAGCATCATGATAGGCCAATATTGAGGGAGTTTGTAGGTGTACGTGGGTCTCACCTTGCCAAAAACCGACATTCAATACTGATTTAAACCTATACACATTAGCTCTTTCAATGATGGGAAGGTTTAGCATAAATCCTATCTCCAAGTTGTCAGGATTTACAAATATCGGAATTGCACTACCTAGGCTGTACGCCAGGTGCATTTGTGGTGGTTGCAGTGTTTCACTAGAGGCAGATTTGAGAACCTTTTCAACCAAATCTACTGGTACCGGGTACGGAGGAATCCGTCCTTCAGCAAGGCTATTTATGTATGAACTAACCTCTCGAGTGAGGTCCTGCATTAAATCTCTAACAACCTGAGTATACATCATGTCATTCTTTACCACTTCTGTGAGCGTTTCCAAAGCAATGCATGGTGTTATGGCTGAGTGTGAAATTATGGACGTGAAGTTATGTATGGACACTTGCTTTGTTAGTGCATGTTTAAAGTGTCCTGATTGAACATGCACTTGTCCTATTTAATGCTATGCATTGTTCTCTTCGGCGGGGGCGGAGTTAGGCTCCGTTCCCTGTGAGGAGAGTTTGGTGGACGGTTTAGTTCGGTTCGAATGAACCCATGTGTACTCTGGACTTTGCACGCGGGCTTCTAGGTTCTTTTGAGGCCACGCGAAAGTCGTTCGGAGACGGTCTTTTAAGTCAGTGACGCACTGGTGTGCAGTGTAGACGGTTGTCACACTGACGTCTTCGGGCTGGTAGATGAGATTCAGGGGAAGTGTCCTTAGTCTTCCTGTCATCATCTGGAAAAGTGTCAACCCTGTGGAGCATGGTGAGGTAGAGCGGATTAGCATTAGGACCAGGGGAAGCTTTGTATCCCAGTTCCTGCCATGGCTGCTGGCATGTTCCCTTGACATGCTGACCACGGTGCAGTTCATTCGCTCCACCTGTCCGGATGACTGTGGGCGGTAGGTGATGTGGAATTTAACTTCCACGCCCAACATGTCAAAAAGCACGGTCAGAATGTTTGACGTGAAATGCGTTCCTCTGTCCGAGTCGATGGACAGGGGAAGGCCCCACCGGCTGAAGACGTGATTTAGCAGCAGGGCTGCTTTGGTGACAGCGGTGTCATTCGGTGCCGGCAAACATTCGACCCATTCTGTGAAACTGCCTGTTATTGTCAAAAGATATCTGTTACCTCTTGACGATTTGGGGACTGGACCGATCCAGTCAGTCTGCAAATGTGACCACGGAAATATAACCCCCCTTTGCTGAAGCAGGGCTCGGTTTAGTGGTCGTGTGGGTTGTAACTGGCTACAGGTTAAGCAGCCTTGTGCATACTCCTGGGTGTCCTGGGCCGTTGAAGGCCGGGACGTCACCTGTGGGAGAGTTGTCAGATTAGCTTTGCAGCTTCTGTGTTCTCCTACTGGTGAATCATGGACGTGTGTCAGTGGGATCCCAAGTTCGTTTGAATCTTTGGGCTGAATGGGCTGAAACTCATAAAACAGCTCCTTAAGTGCTGTTTCCTCTGTTTCAGTGGTCAGTGCATCAGCTTTTTCCAGCTGTTGCATGATTTCTGTTTCGAAGCCAGGGCAGGGCTCAGTGGGTGAGTCCCAATTCTCTGGTTGATTTGGTGCTGGTTCTGTTGGGTTGGTTGCTATCGCATACACCAACAGATTTCCTTCAGCTTCAAGCGTTGCACCACAAATGGATCCAGCAGGCCGAGCTTCATGTCGCCTGATTTGGATCATGCTGGAAGGAAAGGTAAACACGGTGTCTGGAGAGTCCTGTCTGCCAGTCAAGAATAAGGGCAGGTCTCCGATGACAGGAATGCTCAACTCAAAGTCGTGGAAAGAGCTTTCGATGAGCACCCCAAGAGGTTTCTTCGCCACCACTTGGATCGGCATGCGAGTTGGATTCTCCACTAAAAGGTAAGCTGAGCGGTTGTTCAGCTCAAGCAGGGGTGTGTCAGAGGATTTGGAAATCGGCTGTGTGGAAGGCAGAAATGGTGCTAAAAGTTCTTTGGGCTCCTCGGAGCATGTCACCTGGTTGATAGGGACGGACAGTCCACTTCCAGAAGTGAGGGGCTTGGGAGTCCCCACTTGGGCCCAAAGATGACCATGATAGCAGTCAATGAGTGGGGCTAACCTGTTCAACAGGTCTTGACCCACAAGAAAAAGTTCTGTGTCCAAAGTACATATGTAGATGGGGTGCACCAGGGTCATGTCACGGAAAGTGATGTCTAACCACGCCCGTTTGGTGATGCATGACTGATCCTGAGTGTAGCTGGTGATGCCCACGTCACAGGTCTCCACCTGGAACGGTTTCCCAAGAGACACCATAGCTCTGGTCACCTCATCAAACAAATCTGAGCACATTAGACTGATCTCGGAACCCGTGTCTAAAAGAGCATTTGCAGTTACACATCCTCCGATAACTGTCGAGCAGTATAAGCGGTGTGCATTTTCATGATGGTTTAGCTCACCTAGAAACCTTAGAAAAGGGGCTTTCTGATCACCTGCTGATGGGATCTTAGAAGGTTGTTGGTGATTTTTCGGTTGGTCCCCCCCCTTAATCAGATAAACTCTGTTAGAAGGGGAAGCCTGTTCCACGCCTAGTCATGCTGGCTGGGGTTTTGGGCCTGGCTTACCTGGAGGGTCGACAGGATTGGATGATGGCTGGGACGGCTGCGGCGCGATCTGACGCACTGTTTCGGCTAGCAACCTGCGAAAAGTCTCCTCTATCTCCTTTCTCATTGACTCCTCCATGCGCAGGTTCCAGCCTTTGTTGTCATGTGTGCTTTTCGACCTTTCTGGCCAGTCAGTTTGCTTACCGTCTCGGGCTGGATCCGGCCTGTGCCATTTTTGAAACCTCTCACCTTCCATGCTGCCATGCTGACCTCTCCTATCCTGGGAAGCTTTCTTCTGCTGCGGCTCAAAACCATGTTGCTTCTTAGGACCAAATCTAGTTTTAGGTTTGAAGGGAGGCATCTCATGTCCCTCCAGACCTAAACTCTTTTCTGGTTCGGCTTGAATCTGCAGAACCTTTTTATCACTATCGGCTCCTTTGTTGGGCCGGACACGTGTTTCCCATGCCACCTGCGCGTATTTCCTGATTTCCTGCATGGTAAGTTTCTTGGTTCTACAATGCATGGTAACCTCATAACGCACGCTTTCATGAAGATTATGGAGGAACAAAGATTTGAAAGTGTGGTCTTCCTCCAAGCCGGGAGCATTTCGTCCCTGAAAGTAAGCAGCCCGCAAGCGACGGTAGTACTCTTTTGGTGCTTCAGTTCTCTTTTGCTGAATTGCAAAAGCTCCAAGAGTGGCCGAAGCTGGGTCTGTAAACGCCGAATATTCTTCTCTTAAAGCCTGACAAAGAGCTGAATAACGGTCACGTGTAGCTGGAGGGAGGCTTTCTATGAAAACATGGACACTTCTGGACGTGGTTTTCCAGATAAGCTTCAACTTTTCTCGAGCTGAGGGGCTATATAAGTCTAGCAGACAGCGCTCTACCTCTCTGAGATAGTCATCAATGGTGGATTCTGTATTGCTAGGATCAAAACGCTCTATGTCTCGGGCCAGGGACTCAAGTTGACGCATCCGCAGTCCCTGTTCAGGGATCGGAGCTGGTCCATCTGAGTCCTCTCCTGACGACTCCTGCCTGCGGTAACCACGATAGGAGGGAGGCTCCAGTTCTGACCACCTACCTGGCATCGGCGGCCGTTCGTGGGACGCAGGGGGACCCCCCCTGTCATGAACTCTTGTCTGTGGACGCAGTTCAGAGGAGTGGGGTTCACCTGTGTCCCAGGAACGGTGCTCTCGTCGCCCTGGTGGGGGGAAAAGATCACAGCGGACCGTGTCAGGGGTCAGGTGGGAAGCAGGTGTTTTCCCATGATTTACATCATGTGGATCAGTCCTGATTGCCACCCTAAGTTGTTTAGGCATTTCTTTCCGTATCACACTGCTATATCTGTCCTGACCTTCGCTTACCCTTCGCTCAGAAGGTGTCTGGGGGCCCAGTTCATCCAATGTCCTCCAGGTGTGATCTCCATGTTTTCCTTTGGAGTTCTCACACTCAGATCCTTCTGTCTGCAAGCTAATGTGATCCTCCTCTCGCTCCTCTGTGAGATGACAGCTGCCCTGAACACTTGTCTGTTCTAGCTCCCTAACTCTTTCCTCAGCTGCGATCCGTATCTCAACCTCTCTGTTACGCAGATCGGTCTCTAGCGTTAACCTTCGGTGGTATAACGCAGTTAATTCACCCAAAACATCTGTTACCAATCTATGTTTAGGTTTGCTCTGGACCTCCTCCACCAATTCCTGAATTCTCCTCTCACAGTCTTCTATGCTAAACTGATTCAGACGGGTTTGTTCGTCCGGTGTCATTTTAAGCAGTGAGCTAATGACATCCTGGGCCTCCATTCCAATGGAATGGTTTGGACCTTCAGCTCCTTCAGCTGAAGAACCGCTACTATCCATTCTTTGTCAGCTATGGATAACAACACAACAGGTAACAACCTGTAGTTTAGCTCAGCGCTAAACAACAGACAACAAAGAACAACGCTGTATTCTAGCTTAGCACTAGGTAACAACGCATACACTTAAGTTTAGCTCAGCGCTAAACAACAACTGCTAACAACAACTGTTAAGTAGCTTCACTTTAACTGTTAACAGCAAACACGCACTATGACTGGCACTTAACTGCAGTAAGTGGGTTCAAATACGTGCGTTTAATTAGGCTGCACAGGGGAAAATCAACCCTGCGACTTACAACTCCTTAGTTTTAGGAACGGTTAATATGCTTGTTTAACTTTGAGAAAATTAACTTTGAGTGACATGGACCACTAACCTTTCGGCCAGTAATTAAGTGATAAAGCTGTGGCTTTGTTTGTGATGTAAGTTATTTCAGAACAGGTGCTCTACACATGTGTGGAAAATAGCAGTGTTTTGGAGCTTCAGAGGTGGCAAAGAATGACAGTTAAAAACCGCTAAATTGCAACCTTAGTTTCAAAATCACAGCTCAATTTTGACCACTTATGATGAGCAGAAGGGGATAAAGGAGGAAAAAAAAAAAAAAAAAAATATATGAATAAAATTAAAGAAGACAAAAGGGGCGTAACCGTAAGGTAAGTTTAAAGAAACTGACTTTCAAAACTGTCCCTCCGGGACACGGAGCGATCTAAGCTGTCTTTAAAACCGTGACTGCAACTACCTATCCTGGCCACCAGATGGAGGCAAGGTCTCTCTTTTCAAAGCAGAACACGACACAGACTCTGATTGACAAGTAGCAGACGCTGGCTGCTGTGTATTTCAATCTAGCTGACTTCCAGTCCAGAAATCAATATTCAAACCCCAGGTTAACAACCTCAAACCACCACAAACACGTATATATTTAGTAATGATACCTCCTTAATCAATTATGACTGAATAGTCCTTTTGGCAAGGTGAGCAGTCAAAATGCTGGAATATGGATTGTGTTCATTCAATTCATAAGTTGCTGGTTATTCGATTTAGTCTAAAGGAACGCCAATAAGTAGACTCCAGCCCACACCGGGAAAAGCCAATTTATGTTATGCCATAAGCTGGTTGAATATGCTTATTATTATTATTAATTATAATTTGGTATTATAATTTAAATAATAAATCATTCAACTCAAAATTTCGCTATAACAAATATAGTTCAAATGGTGGTGATGTTAGCTATAAGCTTATAAGTATTTATACCACTAATGCATTAGTTAACTTTCTGTTATGAACTCATTTATGCTGGAATAAATGATCAGGTCGGACTGTTAACCGACCAGGTTTATCCAGCAGGCTGTGAGAACCCCAATGTAACTGCAATTAGAGTTTAAATCCTTATTCCTTATCACCATCCAATGATATTGTCTCTGTATTAATGTCAGATGTTAACTCCAAAGGAGGTTAGCTCTGATTTCTGAATACCCAGGCAACTGTGAATTGGACTGAACACAAAACAATGTCTATTCCGCAGTGGTTGGTTTTATTGAACCAAAAGCAATTCCCTGTTACAGTAATTCTCTGATTCAAACAACTTTGGAATTCTTACTCATTACTAAACTAAAACATGCAAAATATATATGTGGAAATAAAGAACAAAACAAAAATAAACAATGGATTAAAATGAGCGGTTAGCAGATCTTAACTTAACTCAAAGTTGTTTAACACCGCCCTCGAAACATCGGCATTTCACGTATCAGCATTGACAGACAGAACAGCTTCGGGAATCTCACTGGACGCTTTGATGTCTTACACAAAGCTAGTTCAGCTAAGCTACCTACAGTCCAGATACACGTGACCCTCCCAAGATGGCTGCTACGATGACGTATGAGGGGAGGTCCTAATAACGTAACCACGCTTACGCTGATGGGACAATGCCTCGTTTCGAGAGGGGGGGGCTAACTAGGAGTTTAAAGCAAAGCCCGCGACTTGAGCTCGGACAAAGAAATTAAACTGATAAGGAGCGAAAAGAGAGAGAGGGGGGAAGCAGGGAAGAAGATGAAAAGAGATAAATCGGTAACCCACGGCGGGGGTTCTTGATGGATCACAAATCAACACAGCAAATCAATTGTAAAATGCATGCACATACAAAGAAAATGTTCAGCAAAATAATTCCAACTTCGTCGTGGAATAAAAGCATTAACCAACACCTACAAAGTTCTACGCCTGCCCAGGCACTTCTAAACACCCTGTTGGTGAGACAGAAATAAAAGGGGAGAGTCCGTTACTTTGAGATGCCTCGGGGCTGGTCCGGAGCGCTCCCGAGTGTTGCGGCTTTCTGGATGCGTCTTGACGAGCGCAGTTATCCGCAGGCTGCAGCGGGACCGGGATGGGAAGAAGCTGCTTCGTTTCTTCCTCCGGGTCCACAGTCGCTTTGTTGGCCAGACAAAGCGGGGTCCTCTTCGATCACTGGGAGATATGGCGTCTCTCAGTCTTTTGATCAGAGGGAATTTAAAAGTACTTATTTTAGTCGACCTCCTGTCTGCACAGGGAATAGTTTGGCTTCGAAAAAACTCTCGGTCCAGCGAGGAATTCGAGCACGTGTTGTGGGATCACCCCAACGGAAACAGCTGTGTCTTCTCGGGTTGGCTAAAGCCAGGGAAGAAGGAAGCTCATCGTGTGTGATCGGCTTTTATAGCCATCACCATAGCAACCTTATCTTGATCGGCGGCCATTTTGCCGTGTTGCATGATGGGAGTTGGTGGCCATTTTGACCACATGAGTTGGTGGCCATTTTGACCACATTGCATCATGGGTAACGTAGTCCGTTACCGCTTTCTGTCACGTCTGAACTGGCACAACATATAGTAACAAAGTATAAATACTTCACTACTGTACTTAAGTATATTTTGGAGTACTTTATACTTTCCTCAAGTATACATTTTTTTGATAACTTTCACTTTTACTTCACTATATCTTCGAACTTAATTGCATACTTTTACTCCGATACATTTTCAGTGTTTGGTTTAGTTACTCGTTACACAAAACAAAGAGAAAGAGAGAGAGAGAGAGACGCACACAATTTGTATAGATTACTTGAAGAAGGAAAACTGAAAGTTTACAAAAAGGTTGTGTTTTCTGTCTAAACTTGGTCTAAATTTCTCCTGCACTTGGTTGTATATATTATTTTAAATGAATTTGACCTTCAAAGTTTACCAAAATGTAAAAAAATGTCATTCAAACTGCATTTGCTTTGTTTTACTTTTTACTTATACTTTTTATTACATTACTTGAGTACATCTATTTTTACAGTAATTTTCATACTTAAGTACAAGACATTTCAGATACTTTAAGACTTTTACTCAAGTAACATTTCAGTCAGTGACTTGGACTTTTACCAAAGTCATATTCTGGAGAGGTACTTATACTTTTACTTGACTCCGAGATTTCAGTACTTTATACAACACTGAGAATAATTGAGGCGCGTCCCACTAGGAGGAGACCTGGGAAAGACCCAGGACTTGCTGGAGGGAAACCTGCTTGGTGATTTTTTTTTTTACCAAGCAGGTGCAGTGGGGTCAAACAAAAGGATATCGGTGCCCAATTTTATTCTCCTTGGATAACCGTCCTCTTTATAAATTGCAGCATTTGTTGCATTTCCTTCACTTTCTTTTTTAAAATTAGCAAAAAAACAACAACATGTGCCATCAAGTGTGGATCACTCACTACTAATTTCTGTAATTCTGTGTTTTCAAGCTGTTTGTCCTGTCTGCGAGCATTCTCATATACCTGATCTTCAGCCGCTCGTGCACGCTTCCAGGTTTTATGTCCACCACGAAACGTGGGAAATTGAAAGTCTTTACAGGTGGAGGAGTGATGAAGGTCACAGCGGCTCGGCTCCCTGGGATGTGGGGGTTTGTACAAGATAATTTCTTTCCAATAGGGAGGACTGCGCACATAAATGGTTTCTACTTTCTGGCTGATTTCCTCTGGGGAAATTACCCCCACCCCCGCCCCGCTCTCGTTCTGTAGCCATCGTCATGTCTGTTGTGGTGCGTGGGCGTCTTTCATTACATTTTCTTTGTGCTGTACCTGCTTTTTAGTGTATTTCATGACTTGCTTTTTTGTCGAACACATGACGTACACCCCTTGAGATGTAATGGGCTTTATTTCTTAAATATACGCCCTTCTGTCTGTGCAGACGCTTCAATTTGCAGGGGAGGAGATTAACGTTTGTCCTTGTGGGAATATTTCAGCCTCTTTTGTGTGGTTATCCTTGCAAGATGATATAAAAAACAACAAAGTGTTTGTTTATTGCATTTAAATGGAGCAGAAACAGCCTTTTAACGATAGAGCGGTCTAAACCAGTCAGAAAAAAATATTCTGTTATTCTTTTTGTTTATTTTTTGACCCCTGAGGTAGACGATAAACTAACTAAATAAATAAAAAGCATTGCTGTCTGTCTCTTTACCAAGACAGGACATGCAAATATGAACTGTTAAATATATTATAAATCTAATCTCGCAGGACAGAAACTGACCTAAATGTATAAATCTTCACACCAGATTGTCTTGAAGGTCTAATCTTTTCTGTGGTTATCTGTGTAGCTAGCTTAGAGATGGATTGACGAAGGAATTTAGCTACAGCAGAGCCACGTCCCTTTTAGACAGGTTTCCTGAAAAAGTAAACTTCTCCATGAAAATGTGAAACCCGATAACAGGAATTGCAGAAACGGGAGCAGGAAGTCACCGTTATGAAGGTCAAAATGCAAACAAACGCTCTGAGTGTGACCTGTTAAGCAGTTTTCCTTTACAGACTGTTTTCTTTCACACACTGCAATAAGGGAACTAAAAGTAAGTTAAACTTTATTAAAATGTGTAAATTTTTCCTCGATTTGAGCAGCTAAATAAGACTATTTGCCAATAGAATAGGAATTTCTAAGATAATTAGAGCTCCTGCACTTGAAATAAGATGGTGGAGATGAACTGTTCTTATTTTAAGTGCAAAAATCTTATTCCATTGGCAAATAGTCTGATTTACCAGCTCAAATCAATGAAAAATACAGGGGTTGGACAATGAAACTGAAACACCTGGTTTTAGACCACAATAATTTATTAGTATGGTGTAGGGCCTCCTTTTGCGGCCAACACAGCGTCAATTCGTCTTGGGAATGACATATACAAGTCCTGCACAGTGGTCAGAGGGATTTTAAGCTATTCTTCTTGCAGGATAGTGGCCAGGTCACGACGTGATGCTGGTGGAGGAAAATGTTTCCTGACTCGCTCCTCCAAAACACCCCAAAGTGGCTCAATAATATTTAGATCTGGTGACTGTGCAGGCCATGGGAGATGTTCAACTTTCATGTTCATCCAACCAATCTTTCACCAGTCTTGCTGTGTGTATTGGTGCATTGTCATCCTGATACACGGCACCTCCTTCAGGATACAATGTTTGAACCATTGCATGCACATGGTCCTCCAGAATGGTTCGGTAGTCCTTGGCAGTGACACGCCCATCTAGCACAAGTATGGGGCCAAGGGAATGCCATGATATGGCAGCCCAGACCATCACTGATCCACCCCCATGCTTCACTCTGGGCATGCAACAGTCTGGGTGGTGCGCTTCTTTGGGGCTTCTCCACACCGTACCTCTCCCGGATGTGGGGAAAACAGTAAAGGTAGACTCATCAGAGAACAATACATGTTTCAAATTGTCCACAGCCCAAGATCTGCGCTCCTTGCACCATTGAAACTGACGTTTGGCATTGGCACGAGTGACCAAAGGTTTGGGTTTAGCAGCCCGGCTGTGAATATTGACCCTGTGGAGCTCCCGTCGGACAGTTTTGGTGGAAACAGGAGAGTTGAGGTGCACATTTAATTCTGCCGTGATTTGGGGAGCCGTGGTTTTATGTTTTTTGGATACAATCCGGGTTAGCACTCGAACATCCCTTTCAGACAGCTTCCTCTTGTGTCCACAGTTAATCCTGTTGGATGTGGTTCGTCCTTCTTGGTGGTATGCTGACATTACCCTGGACACCGTGGCTCTTAATACATCACAAAAACTTGCTGTCTTGGTCACAGATGTGCCAGCAAGACGTGCACCAACAATTTGTCCTCTTTTGAACTCTGTTATGTCACCCATGATGTTGTTTGCATTGCAATATTTTGAGCAAAACTGTGCTCTTACCCTGCTAATTGGACTTTCACACTCTGCTCTTATTGGTTCAATGTGCAATTAATGAAGATTGACCACCAGGCTGGTCCAATTTAGCCATGAAACCTCCCACAATAAAATGAGAGGTGTTTCAGTTTCATTGTCCAACCCCTGTACATTCATTTCAAGGGGATTTTGCCTACTTTTAGTTGCCTTTTTGCAGTGCAATAATTAACATTTTTAGGAAACTGAGGACGCTTCCCAGACATAAAAACGTTGCTGTTTTTGTTCCTTTAACCCCGTGTCTAACACAGAGAGCAGCAGCAGTCTGTTTCATTTTAAAATGCTTAAAACCTGAACACCGCATCATGTAGATGAGGTGCAAACGCATCAGGAAAAGGAATCGCAGCTTATTTTGTAACGTCCTGTAAATACAACGCTCCGTTCTTATCGCCGCCTGAAAGTCCTGAGAGGAAGTTCACATATTTTTTTTCCCGGGTTGCAACCTCCAGCAGATTTATGTGACAATTTCCCCGTGTCCTGCGCCGCGCTGCGTTCGGCCTTGTGGAGAAAAATCAATGACAGAAATGATCAGGAGTCAACCATCTGTAATGTTTGTGCTGGTTCCGGGATGAGTCGATTGCTTGTTTCCAGACTCGAGGCTCATTAACTACGGAGAAGAAAACAATCCACGGATCAAACCACACTGACGGGTGTCTTCGGGGAGCGGGAGCAGAGAATATGCTTTATGACGATAACACTGTGCCTACATCTCCTGGCCTTGAGATGCTGCGCATAGTTTATGATGTTGATGCGGGCCCGTCTGACTGATATGTCCTTTAAACAGCTGGTGGTGTTTTTCTCCATGCTTCGTTCATTCAGGGAAGATCTGGTGAGCAGGACTCTCTTGAATTTATCCCGGCCACACCTTGGACTGGCTCTGTGCTGCTTTTAAGCTGCACTTAATGACAAAAACACCTGAGCACCAGGAAAGTTTGCGTGTGTTTCTGCGCTGACCTCGTTTGGTCCATTTTCATCAGGGGTCCCTTCACTGCAAAAACGGAACTAAAAATAAGTAAAATTGTCCTAAAATGAGTGCATCTGTCCTTGATTTGAGCGGGTAAATAAGATTATCTGCCAATGGAATAAGATTTTTGCACTTAAAATAGGAACAATTCATCTCCATCATCTTATTTCAAGTGCAGGATGTCTAATTATCTTATTTTAAGGGTAAAAAATACTCATTCCATTGGCAGATTATCTTATTTTCCTGCTCAAATCATGGACAAAAACACTAATTTTAAGAACATTTTACTTATTTTTAGGTGTAGTGTTCACTGAGGCTCTCACTAACTTTGGCACAAAACGTCACAGAATTGAGTTTTAAAATGTAAAGGTAATCTACATTTTCAGGCAATGAATGTTACACATGCTTTGCATTAAAATACCAAGGATTTAACACTTGGTCTGCAAATTAGCTATTAGCCAGATGATCAATGAGCATGGCATCGGTTCCACTTCAATTTGGAATAATGTTTTTTTTTTTATATGTTCTGTCCCTATTCTGTCCCCTACTTGCATTTTTTGTCTGCACCATCAATACCAAGTCAAATTCCTTGTAAGTGCAAACCTACTTGGCGATTAAACTTGATTCTGATTCTGATTCTATTAAATAAACTATTAATAATAATGTTTAACATCCCAACTGAGGCCTGTAGAGTCTGAGAAGGAGCTATTAAGTTTTTAAAATCAGAAATATTTGCTTCTAGTTTCCATTCTCAGTTATTTCTTGCTTTTATTCTGTTTTTATTTTCTTATGTTTTAATCATGTAAAACACTTTGCGTTGTCCTTGTACTGAAATGTGCAAATTAAATTGCTTTGCCCACGTGGTTATTTGGTGATCTCTCTCAGCACGGTGTGCTCCAGGTAAGACTGGCAGCTGTCTGTGAATAATCTGAGAAATGATCAGATTGATCTGCAGCAACAGTCGCTCCTCTAACATACCTGTAGACGTGTTTTCTTCTCAGCACCGTGCTCACAGCACAAACTGCCAGGACACCTTGCATTTCCAGAGGTGCTCTCCGTGATCTGTTGAATAATGCATCTGACCACTTTCCCTTTAAATCCTCAGGAGGCAGCCGGGACGGACGTCCTGCAGTTTCTCACTCGCCACCTTTTTAGTTTGGCTTAATTTTCCTGCCCTGATAAGTACAACTGCATTATTGACAGAGGGTTGGAGACTGAGAAGTGGAAGTGGTTCTCATCTCCCTGATTGATTATGCATCGAGCAAAGGATGTTTGTTTTGACAAAATTGCCCTTGTCGTTTTTTTTTTTGCACAGGGAAATATGTTGAGACCCTCTGGTTCCACTGATTGATAGGCTGTGTAAAGCTTTTCTTTCAGGCTGGGATGAAGGATGTGAGTGTTTGTGTTGAAGGGGGACGGGTTACAATGGACAAACACGTTGACATTGGAGTTTCTTCGAGCTTGTATTGATTTTGCTTTGATTACTTACAGGCTCCTCGCCTTGCATACAAACGCAGCTTCCACTGTGTTCTTAGAAAGCGACCGAAGGAAAAAGGAAAACGAATTGATCGCTAAATTAATCACGTTCCTTTTTTTTCCCCTCCCCTCTTTTAAACATGACCTTGATCGCGTGTTTCTAAATGGAGGAAAACGGTTTCCATAATGCTGCCGGCTTGTCCCTCTGTCAGCCGGTTCTCTTGTAAGGCATGGAGAAATGAAATGGAGGAGGGCCTTATCAAAGCACTCTTATTGCCCTTGCACCAGCCGTCTCTAAAGACACGAATACAGACTGAAGATTTGAGGAGGCGTGTGAACGGTACAGGATTATAAGAAGATATAAGAAAACCCGATGAATTCAGCGCTCGATGCTACACTGCAAAAACGGAACTTAAAATTTTCTTAAAATAGGGTGTATTTGTCCTTGATTAGAGCAGGTAAATAAGACTATTTGCCAATGGAATAAGATTTTTGCACTTTAAAATAGGAACAACTCATCTCCATCACCTTATTTCAAGTGCAGGATGTCTAATTATCTTATTTTAGGGGTAAAAATACTCATTCCATTGGCAAATAATATTTTTTACCTGCTTAAATCAAGGACAAATGCACTAACTTTAAGAACATTTTACTTATTTTTAGATCCGTTTTTGCAGTGTAGAGCTCAGATGGAATTGGGCTAGTCAGGAAACGCAAACACTGCCTTCTTCTAACTTAAAATAACTTAAAATAATCAAGTGTTGAGTTTTTGCAGAATTGCTTAATTTGAAACAGGTCGGGGCTGCACAGTGTCACAGTGGGTAAGGCTGTTCCGATGCAGCAAGAAGGTCCTGGGTTCAACTCCTACCCTTGCCCTTGGTCTTTCTGCATGCCATGATTTCACAATCCCTGCTTTTCCCCGTATAGTCACTCCGTCATTTGCAACAACAAGCTGTCAAAATACAAATATTCAGTTTCTCACTCCCCATTCGCCCATCTAGAGTTATTTTATTTATTTTTTTCAGTTTTTTTACTTCCACAGAGCCTGTCCGTGTTTCCTGCTCTCTTTGTTTTCTGGATAAATGGTTAAAACGCAGATGATTTGGGGATTTGAAAGTGCTGTTGAAACATTTAATTAATGCAAAATGTTCTGCGCAGCGGGTAAGCAGCACTGCATGGATAACTCTTAACAGGAGGAAGGCGGAGAATGAGTAGAGGTCATAAAATCAATTGTGTGTCCAATGGTCTTCATTTGCTGCTTTTTGTGGCTGCTGATCAATCCGTAGCACTATTAGACACGGCGCTGCTCTTTTTTTTTTTTTTAAGCTTCCTTCAAGATTTTCACGTCATTTTCCATGAAAGATCCAAACGGGTCCATCAGAGTGGATCCAATTCATCAAATCTTTCAGGGAAGCAGCTTCATATCTGTCCCCAGGTTTTTGCTTCTTTTAACACGAGGAAATAAGACGTGCAGATGGTTTCTTAATTTGATTCATTGAGCTGATGGCAAACACCATCAGCATCGTCGCAGTGTGCAGAGGTGTTTGTGAGCAGCAGGTCTCCTGTCTGAGTGCCTGATCCAGATGGCTAAATGTGATTGGAGATGCTCGGTGATTAAAGGGTGGCGGCAGAAGTAACGCCATCTGGGCTCGGACTTTTCTAACACAGAAACTCTCAGAGCAGATATTTATCCCTGACGTACAGCAGCACGCGCTTTATAGCCGCTGCATATTCTTTACTCTCACAAATCCTGCTGATAAAAACAAAAGGTGTAGCACATAACAGAAACATTTCCAGCCTTCCAGTCGTTCTCTTTTAACACTGTGGAAGTCAACCTCTGGATGAAATCCTGACTGATGCTAACCCGTTCTAGTCTGAGGTTTGTTGGTTTCTGCTTCTCTGTCCACCTTTTCAGAGCTGACCACAGAGTTTTATCGAGCTTCAGATCTCAGGACTTTCCTGACCAAAGCTCCAGATTGCTGACGTTCTAATTTTTGTGTAAGTTTATCAGTTTAGCCTCGTGTCACAGTTCTCCGTCACGCTGAAAAAGTTTTTATTTTTAGAAGAAGTTTCCCTTTGGATCCATTTTTTTTTGTTGTTGCCATTTTTTAGTCCTGCCGGATCATTACGGTGGCCCAGACGGTTCAACCAAACAGACGCTTTTCAAACACCAGATATTTAAATGGTGGATTCGATATTAAATGATTAAAGGATAATTATTAATAAATACAATTATTGATAACTGTTCATGTAACGTTGTAGGCTAAGGACAACCTACTATTTCTATTGGTGCTGGTTTGAAATCTGATGCAGCATTAGAGGTGATATACAATATTTTGGATTTATTGAGAAAATGGTCATCTTCTCCACCGCCAACCATGTTTTCCTCTTTGTAAAAGCATTTAAATATGAATATTAACAGAGGATAAATATATATATCTTTCAACTTTTTTGTTTTTGATATGCTCAACATTCCTGGTTTGTTGCGTAAACCTGATAATTAAAGTGTATTCTGAGACTAAAAATGTTTTTCAGATATCCTAAACTCAAGACTTGACCCTGACTATAGGGAAAATTGTTTATGAACATCCCTGGTCTAGATCAGTTGCCTGCCTGATGTTGAAATAAATGTATAGTTGCGTTTTAGAACCGGCTGTCAGTTCCCTGTCGGATTGCAGCGTCTGCCGTAACTGAAGAGCCGTTATCTGGAGCGACAGCAGCGTTGTGCCAATTCATTCTTACAAAGAACTGGTTCTTAACTCAGTTCAGCCAGTTTCAAAAGAACTGAGTCATGTTCAGCACCTAAATATTTAAAAATAAGTTCACATGTCCAACTTGAACTGGTTCTTGTTCATTTATCATAGTTTTTCAAAAAGAAAGTTTAAAAAAAGAAAGTTACCATATCTATTATCCCATTACCTAGGATCGATACCAACAGTATTTTACGACAAAATTAGCAGAAAACTGCTGAAGTTGACATATTCTAATAGTTTTAACAACAGGTAAAAAGAGGTTTGTTTAGTTAGACTTTTAACCAAGTTCTATGTTCTTCTGTCACCAAATTTTTAAACTGTTTAACCAAATTAGATGCCAATATATTTAATGTTACTTGAACACATTAGCATTATTTCTTTCGTTATTCACTCATAAGACGGACGGACAGAGGACTTTGAAGCTGTAAATTGTTGTTGCATCTTTGCTCAATCTACTGTCAAATAAATAAATAATGAATCAGGCAGGGTTTTTTTGGGATTTTTTAGAGTTAGGGTTAGCCCCCCAGTTTGAGTCTTTAGTTAATAATCTTGTGTATAAAGCAGAGCCAAAGGCAGCCTAATAAAGTTTAAAGCGAGGGGAGAAGAATTGGTCTGAAATTGCCCGCCCGGGCCCACACAGCAATTACTGAGTCCGCGCCTGGAGAGAAACTCTTTCTTCATGAAATATCCAGAGTCTGCCCCTAAAAAACACAAAGTTAATATTTCATTCACCTACAAACAGAGCGCTGCTAAATTACGTCAAGATGAGCTGCGTTCTTATAGTTACAGTCAAGAAGGAATCTGACTTTCATTGTGACTTTTATGATATATATCCTGAAACCATTGCTCACATGTTGTGTTTGCTGGTGCTATGTGACATTATTCACAATTATTATGAAGAACATTTAGTTTTTTGGTAGGAAAACGTGTTGTTTGGCCTCTGACTACCTCATAAATCTTCGATTATGTTCCCCATTTAGCAAAAAAAAGTTTTTCAGTTCAAAATTCTCAAAAATGTGAGCAATCATAATCACTTAATAACAAACATGTTCTTGCATAACGGCATGCAACAGGTTTTGCTGCATTTGCACAATAAAAACTGTGCAGTTAACTGTAGGTTTTGGTGCTACCCTCTTCCTTGATTTGTCTCAAAGCTCCTCGCTCTTCCTCTCCTTCAGCTGAATGCCGGTCTGGATGATGTGTCTTCAGCTGTTACAGCCTCCCAGCTGACTAAGCCTTGCTTTCACGACACTCTTGCATATGGGATGGAGGAAATAGGCTTAAAAATGATATCATGATATTTTCTGGTGTGAGTAATGGTAAAATACTCTTTTACAACTTCTTTGCAGCTTTTTTCAGAACTGGATGGCTGTGGCTGCATGTAAAGCCATGCCAAATTCTTTTCATGATTACATTTTTTTCACCATAATAATGACAAGCTATGCGATAATTGGCCAACCCTAATTGCAGACATCAGAGTAACGGTCTTCTTGCCTTTCGGGTGCCAGCGATCTTCTGCATGGCTGACAGGGCAGAGACTTTGTGAGCACCTCTGAATAATTATTGCTAAGATGAAACAATTGTATCCTTGAATGTATTAGCTACAACTTTTTCATCAAAACAATACATTTTTCAAAAACAATACATTCACAGAATGTCTAGGGTGGTGCAAAATAAAAGTATTAATTTTTTCTGAAAAAAAAAAAATAAATAAATAAATAAATAAATAATATATATATATATATATATATATATATATATATATATATATATATATATATATATATATATTTATCTATCTATCTATCTATCTATCTATCTATCTATCTATCTATCTATCTATCTATCTATCTATCTATATATATATATATATATATATATATATATATATATATATATATATATATATATATATTATATATGTATATATATATATGTGTGTGTGTGTAATTATTCAATAAATTTTGACTGCTCCAAAATATATAAATATTTACTTCTTGTTATGATGCCAAGGTCCATAGACATTTTATACGTAGATGGCTCATTACGTGGTGGCGCACATCCTGCATCCCCGCCATATTGGATGGGTTTCTCCTACTCTAGGTTGGCATAGTAGCCGACGGAGTAAACACAGTGAGATAAACTTTGCCCACATTTCTGCAGCTCACGGTTGCAATAACCTGCAATAACTATTGAAAGTAGATCACATGGTGCGGATTATCTTTTTGAGCTGAGATTGGTTCTGAAGATGAGTTTTTATTCTGTAGGAAATTTTCAGAAACCCAACAGACTGACCAATTTAATGCTTATTGATTTGGTATCTCTGTATTTCACAAACTAAGGCTGAATCAAGTTGGCAAATTAAGTACCCTGGAGTTACAGAGTGCATAACATGCAAGAAGCTGTGCAAAACAGTACTTTTCATGCGTCATAAGGTCCAGCTCTGGTTCTAAGCAGGGTGTAAGACACCAAAACACTTTTCCAATGTGTATGCATAATTGCATGCACAGCATCAAAAATATGAAGAAATTATTGTATTTCAGCATGCATTTTAACCAGACCAACAGTAAGTATTGGAATGAGAGCAGGTGAGTGCAAGTGCGCCACCTACAGGCCCAGAGGACTTAAACTTGTAGCTATGTCCTTTAAAACATTCAAGAAAGCAGTTTACTTGTTGCAATTGTACAGGCTAACAACAGCTGTGATTGTATAACTCTCTACAGAGGGGTCTTTTCATATCTCCAAGTAATAATTGCACACACTGAAGGGCTACCGACTGAATCATGTGACTTTCCTCAAGCAGCTTAGTGTCCCGGGATGCCTCTGGGTGTGGTCTGAAGAAAGCAGTCCTCAGTAAGATAAGATGCTTTATTTCTCATTATATATATATATATATATATATATACAAGGTATATAGAATGAAATTTCATAGATCAGATGGAGGGTTAGCCTGAGTTGCTGCGACTGAGCGCGCCACTAACGGCCGACCTGACCTGCATGTCTTTAGTGGTAGGAGCGCCTGGAGAAAACCTACGCAGACACGGGGAGAACATGCAAACTCCTCCCTGCCGAGCTTTGGACTCCAGGACTCAAACCCGGGACCTTCTTGCTGTGAGGCAAGAGCGCTCACCACTGTTCCACCGAGTTGTAGTCCTCAGTGCATTCACACTTGCATTTAGTCCCATCTGGACACAACCGGATTAATCTGGACAGCTTTAGTGCTACGTATGTTTGACGCGAGCGTTTATTTCATGGCAGATCACGGTTCAGTTTAAATATATTATCTTTCAATCTAAAAAAAATCTAATTTAATCATTTAAGTTAGATTTTTTTTTACATTTTCTGAACGCTCAGAAATTATTGATGTTTTGGCCTCTTCTTGCCCTGTTATTTACTGATCTGTATTTTAGCTTGGCAAAAAGTAAAGACAGGATAAATCTTGTTTTTATTCATCAACCTGTGGGTCCATCCCACTGATCTCTATTATACACTGGAGTGCTGATTTTGCCGAAAAACTGAAGTCACTGGCCGCCATCTTGCTCCTCCCTACTCTCACAGAATTCCATAGGATTTGGTTGCAACAACAAGCAGTTTTCTGGCTGTGTGAAAACGTTTCATAGGTAATTTTACAGTCAGTGGATGTATTAACACTATCAACTACTAGGAAATTAGGTGCTGAATTATTTTACAATATATATATATATATATATATATATATATATATATATATATATATATATGTATATATATATATATATATATATATATATATGTATATATATATATATATGTATATATATGTATATATGTATGTATGTATGTATGTATGTGTGTATATGTATACATATATGTAAATATATGTTTTTGTATATTGTTATTTATATATTTATAAATGTTATATATATATATTTAAATTAATAAAATGCTAAATATTTCAGCACATGACTTTCTCAATACTTGATAGTTTTATAACATAACATAAAAGTATATGGCAAATTTGACATTTTAAAAGTTTTAAGCCCCCCTAGACATGAGAAAATCCTCGTTATTCGATGCTGTAGCGCACATATTCCCTAGTTACTGGAGGAAAATAGGGAGTACCAAAATGGCGGCTGGTGGCTTCAAAGCGACTCGTTCTAACAGACGGCGATTAGCACTCCAGTGTATAATATAGCTCAGTGGTCCATCCGTAGCTTCTGATCTGGTTGCATCATCATTCCCTCTGTCCTGACATCACGGCCGCTCACATGCTCTCCAGCCAGCCAGCGTTTCGTGACAGTGGAGCACATAGGAACCCCCACCCTCTGGGACCCTGATGATAATAAATGTCTGAAATCCAGCTGGACCATAGTCACCAATCTGCTCAGCTGAGAGCTCACGACCCTGCAACCTGTTGTTTGGCCTGCGGCGGCTCTCGCTAATGGTCGCCTTCCAACTCAGCTTTTGGAGCATCTGCCAATAGCCAGAAAAAAAATGGAATCCGTATTTCAAAATGGCACGCGTGTGTCTTAAATCAAAAACTTTGGTGTTGTCTTTTTTACAGAAAGCACATTAACAACTAATCTTTATCTTCATATTTCCTATCCAGGCAGCTCCACTACGTTTCTGATCAACAGTTCTCCAGACGTCATGAGGATCAATGTTTTTCTTTGGGCTTTGGCTTCCTTTCTACTGATTTTCTTGTCTGACATATTGCAGAACAATATATTTTTCATCCCCCTCGGCTTTTTAGCCATTTTGTTACATTTTGTTACCTTTTTCTGAAAGGACCCAGAGGTGCAGCAGCACTAAACAAGAGGCGTGGCACCATGAAGACCAAGGAGCTCTCCAGACAAGTCAGGGACAAAGTTGTTGAGAAGAACAAGTCAGGGTGGGATTATAAGAAAATATCTACATCTTTAATGGTCCTCAGAAGCACGATCAGAGCCATCATCTTCAAATGGAAAGCACCTAATACCACAACAAACCTGCCAAAAGAGGACCGCCCATCAGAACTCATAGACCGGGCCAGGAGGGAATTAATCAGAGGCACCAGACCAAAGGTCCCTCTGAAGGAGCTGCAGAGCTCCACAGCAGAGACTGGAGGATTTGTCCAGAGGACCACAATAAGCGGAATGCTCCATAGAGCTGGGCTTCATGGAAGACTGGCCAGAAAAAAACTGTTAAAACAAGTAGACAGGTTTTGAGTTTGCCAATAGGCACGTGGGCAGCTCCCCATCTACATGGAGGACGGTGCTCTGCTCAGATGAGCAGCAAGGAATATGCTGTCTGGTCTAAACCCAACACATTCCATCACCCCCAGAACACAATCATTTTTTATGTTTGCTTCAAAATTATTATTAATACAAATATTTTTTTAAAAGTTCTGTCTTAAAAAGTTGTTGGTATGTTTTGTTAAAGAAACTATTGCAAACTCTAAAACAATCCATTTTAATTCCAGGTTGTGAAGCAACAAAACAGGAAAAACTGCAAGGGGGTGAACACTTTTGCAGGCTACTGCACCTCAGATGTAAACTTTATTCTTAATGAACTGTCTTTTTGCAGGGAAATTTAAATGGCCTTGCTGGACCACCATTGATTCAGGATTTCAAAGCATAAGGGATCTACAACCTCGCTGTCTGATTGTCCAGTATTTTCTGCAGGCCTGAGGCCAAATGTGAAAGTTTCTCCTATTTGTGACTCAGCAAAATGTTTTAATAAAGTTAGCCATCTTATTTTATTTTTTATAGAAATCCAGCAAGCTCTGAAATAATCCAGAATTAAATCAATTTAAAGAGTGAATATTGATTCTGTGAAATTTGCAAGTATAAGAAGAATATGATTAATGCTTGGAGTTACTGGATGATGATGAAACGTGGAAATATCACTCATAATGTTTATTGGGGCTGAAACGATATATTGTATTCTTAATACATTTGTGGACCTTTTCTGTGATGTCATGATGATGGATGGAAAGGAAAGCGTTCATTTATTCATTGAAATAAGCAAAGAACTATGATTAAATTTTATCTTCCTTTTTTAAAGATGCACTCCACACTCAAAGCTGTATTATGTTGCATAGCCCAGCACAAAGGCTGAAATCAGTAAGAAAATCTGCAACCAAAGTCCCAAGAAAGATTTTAATGTTCTCAGAAAGTCTGGATAACTGTTAATATAGACATTTTTCTTTATTACAAGAAAATCTGACTGCATGGAGGGAACATATAAAGAAACGGAGGGTGAATTGAGCCTTTTGTATTGTGCATCAGTCATATTTTATTGAATAGCGAGTTAATCACTTGTCGTGACATTCATGTATTCATTAATCTAACACTGAGTAAAGTGGCATTAAATGGAAGATGTGCCGCTTTATTGATGAAATGCAGCGCTCTCTAATTAAGGCTGTTTACAGCTGTGTTTTAAATTGAACAAATTAATTACTGAACGTTTGTGTCGAAAACACACGACAGCAGCCTAATATTCGTTATGAAATCTCTTTAGTTCAAATTTTGTTGTTTTATAGCCAGATAAGCTAAAGAATGATGTTGTTTTGTGAATGTGATGTTCTCTTTATAATTCACACCAAAAGGACCAGAACAATTAAAGTAATTTGAATTCCAGCCAGTAAAATAAAGCACTAAGATGAATGCGACCCATCTTCTGTGTGGCAGTAAAGCCATCTGTCAGCGGGTTTATTTCAGCAGAGGCTCTCACTCTGTCCTGGACAGTTTTAATCAGAGTATCGATCTGTGTTCAGTTTTGAACTTGGCAGCATCAGACAGATGCACCATTATTTTCTACATCCATTAACCTAATCTGCTGCCATGTCTGACCTCTGCAAACAGCTCAAACTACTTTTTTTAAATCTAATGAAATGGGTCAGATTCTACGGAGCCCTAGAGGGGTCATCGCAAAATGTTTTGCATGTTGAGAGAATGTGCGCTCGTTTTACTACATTGTGCTCTCGTTTAACTATATTGTGCACTCGTTTTACTAAATCGTGTGCACAATTTACTATATTGTGCTCTTGTTTTACTATAGTGTGAGCTCATTTTAGTAAATTGAGCTCTCATTTTAAGCATAGTAAAACGAGGGCACAATTTATTAAACGAGTGCACGATTTACTAAAACGAGAGCACAATTTAGTGAACATGGTTATAGAACATTGTGTGCACAATCTACTTAAACGTGGCCACAATATGTAAAACGTGCACTCAATATTGTCTTGACACATGTAAACATGAGCACGTTATGGTATATTCGAGATCTCGATCTACCAAAACGCACCCACGAATAATTAAAACGTGTGCTCGAATAAGTTTTATTAATTCGAGGACTCAATTAAAAGAAAACATGCTCACGTTTTATTAATTCGAGGGCTCAATTAAAGGAAACGTGCTCACAAATTATCACAACCTGAAAAAAATATCACTTAAAGTGAGCTCTCCCGGGCTCCGTAAGATTCATCTCTCCAAACTGAACAAACTCTTCATCTCTCTGGCTAAGTTGCACTAATTGCTTTGAAATAATATAAAATAAAGAAGTAAATCTTTACAAATCCTTTAAAGGTGACTTGTGAGTGTTTTTGACTCTGATCTGATGTGGTGAAACTTTGAAATTGTCTTTTCAAGTGCAGTTTGGTTTGTTTCACTCAGCGTTGCCGTGTCTGTGGGCTTTCATACGCAGCGCTGTCATTCCTGCAGCGAAGGGAGAGTTCAAGGATTCATCAAACAGCCAGCAGGCCTCTGCCTCGCTTCGGGTCTTCTCATCACTGCTGAGCTAAAGTGAGGGTTTTTACCGGGTCAGCTAGTGGCTCTCTGCCAGCTCCTCCAGGTGGATTAATTTCAGCTCATCCCAAACAACTTAAACAAAGAGATTTTGTAAATAATAATAAAAAAACTAAACTAGAGGGTAAAACCAAGCAAAACCAAGGAAGTGGGTTTTCTTTTCAGTGACATTGCATTTCAAACAAAAACACTATATATGATGTCATTTTTGAAATTGCATTTATTTTCTTGAAATAAATAAACGCAATTAACTTGTTCAAATGTGCAAATTCTTGTTTATTTTTTAAACAAGAATTTAGGAAAAGTCACAGTTCAAGTGTATTCACTTTCTTTTAACCAGTAACAAATTTAAAAAACGGTAAAGCATCATTGCTGAAATTAAATCAAAATAATGGATTAATAATGGAAACAGACATGGAGAAGCAGCATTTAGTTCCTATGCTCCACTTATCTGGAACAAACTCCCAAAAAAACTGTTAAATCAAGATTAAAAACCTGTTTGTTTAGGATTGCCTTCTACTGTTCTAGTTAAACTGTTTACTGAAACATTGTTAGTTTAAGTTTGTAGTCTAACTGTTTAATATTTGCTTTTAGTTTCTATTTGCCCATGTTTTATTTTATTTTTTCAACTTTTCTACGTTTTATTCCAACTTGCTTTTGTTTTGTTTTTATTTCCCTATATTTTAATCATGTAAAGCACTTTGTGTTGTCTTTGTACAAAAATGTGCTTTACAAATACATTTGCCTTGCCTTGCCTTGCCTTGCCTTGCCTTGCCTTGCCTTGCCTTGCCTTGCCTTGCCTTGCCTTGCCTTGCTTGCCTTGCCTTGCCATGCCTTGCCTTGCCTTGCCTGGCCTTGTCTTGGAAGGAAGGAAGCCAAAATGGAGCCTTGGGGAACACCTCTGGTTATCTCAAGGAAATCTGATGTAAGCCTTTCTGCTTTAAAAACACCAAGTTCTACCTATTACATAGTGTTCATATCATTTTAGGAACCTTTGAGCTAATGCTAGCATCTTGAACTCATGGCAGCTTTCTAAATATTCAGGAAGCAGCTGTTGTAAACCCTTTAAATTTCTCATATTTCTCACATTTTCAAACTATAACAAACTCTAAAACATGGGATCAGACAGAATACCAATTATTTTATCCCTGTATCTTAATTGGTTGATGGATTTTTGCGATCCAAGCCAATATTGTTTTCCCTCTACACCTAATCTTGAATAATGAAAAAGGCACCAGTCTCATATTGCTTATTAGAGCTTTTTGACGCCCACCAGCAGCTTATACACCTGCAACCATCTGATTTTAATGCTTTCAATGTTCAGAGTAAATGAAGAGTGAAATTATATTCATCTAGCACATTTCCTGATAGTAAATATAATCCTGTCCATTATTTATGTGTTGAAATTGGAAAATTATTCATCTTGCATTGCTAGTGTTTGGATGGCAATCTTTAAATTCATCTATTTCAAAAAGGACTGAGGGGTATTGAATGTCACACATTTCCAAGTGCACACATCAGAGAATAAGTCGTTAATTACAGAGTGAATTTAATGGAGATTGGTCTGGTCAGTGAGCACAGCAAAGAAAAAAGTTCACTTTGCCTGCAGAGATTTACTTCATGTTTTTAGAAATGAGTTAATTCTGCCGAGAGTCAGTTCTCACACTTATTAAATGCTTGTGGCGGTAATCTCTCTCTGTCCAATTAGAAGTCCTGTTTCTGGACGACACCGAGCTGCGGCGGACGGGGCTCATCAGTCAATGATTTAAGTGAGAATACAGAGTCTATCATGCTGAGATGGAGCTGCGCACAGGAGTTAACCCAGAAAGTCCTCGTACAAATTAAATGGAGAGGGTTTTTTTCCACATGAAATACAGGATTATTTGCTGAAACTGAATATTTTATATTTAATTTTACTTTGTGTTTTAAGGTGGAACTACATATAAAAAGACTCGCTGCAATTTGTGTTGTTCACAGGAAATAGACGTTTGTCCTTTTTTACGGAATGAAATTATGTATTACAAAATGTACAAAGTGGCGCTAAAGACAAAAAAAGAGAAACAATAAGAGTGCGATGGTGAGGGCTTTTATGTTTCTATAACACTGAATTAATACTCCACTACTCTACCATCAGAATGATGGAATGGAGGGAAATTTGAGAACCTCTACCAGTATGAAGGCAATTATAACACTGCTGCTCTCTTAGTACTCGCTAAATAAGATGCCTTGCAAAAGTATTAATATCAGTATCATATCAACTTTTTCCCATTTTGTATGGTTACAGCTACAAACCTCAATGTGCTTTACTAGGATTATGTGGTACAGCAACACAAAATAGTGCATAATTAAGAAGTAGAAGGTATGTTGACAGATCAGTGCTTCAGATGGAAGAAACTGATGCAAAAACACTGTAAAACATGTGAATATCTCACCACCATCCTATTAATGACAATGACTGCAATAGGCCACAAACTAGAACAAGTCTTTTGGATCGCATCAGGATGCAGCTCCTTGCTAGATCACAACCACTGAGCTATATTATACACTGGAGTGCTAATCGCCCGCTGTTAGAACGAGTCGCTTTGAAGCCACCAGCCGCCATATTGGTACTCCCTATTTTCCTCCAGTAACTAGGGAATATGTGCGCTACAGCATCGAATAACGATGATTTTCTCATGTTCAGGGGGGGCTTAAAACTTTTAAAATGTCAAATGCCATATACTTTTATGTTATGTTCTAAAACTATCAAGTACTGAGAAAGTCATGTGCTGAAATATTTAGCATTTTATTTATTTAAATATATATATATAACATTTATAAATATATAAATAACAATACACAAAAACATATATTTACATATATGTATACATATATATATATATATATATATATATATATATATATATATATATATATATATATATATATATATATATATATATATTTTTTTTTTTTTAATATATGAATAACATGTAAAATATTTTAGCACCTAATTTCCTAGTAGTTGATAGTGTTAGTACATCCACTGACTGTAGAATTACCTATGAAACGTTTTCACACAGCCAGAAAACTGCTTGTTGTTGTTGCAACTAAATCCTATGGGATTCTGTGAGAGTAGGGAGTAGCAAGATGGCGGCCAGTGACTTCAGTTTTTCGGCAAAATCAGCACTGCAGTGTATTATATAGCTCAGTGATCACAACAGGTTTGTAAAACTCTACTGTAAAATAGTTGTAGCCTAAAGCTTTAAATTCTCTTATCTATGTTTCTGCTCTCCTCTAGGATCCTCATATGTTGCCACAATAATAATAATCCAATGTAACATTAATACCGAAGTGCTTCGGTACATACTCAAAACACTTGGCAAAATCAGATACTGTCTCACATTTAATAGAGAAATACTTCTAGGTCCTGCAGCGGTCGTTTGGTGAGAAGCAGGGCACACCCAGCACAGGTCGTCCGTCCATCACAGGGCAGCAAAGATGCACAAGACAGACAACCATGCTCGCACTCAAACCTAAGGGCAATTTGGAGAGACCAATTCATCTAACAGTCATGTTTTTCAGCTGTAGAAGGAAGCCCGAGTACCCAGAGAGAACCCATGCATGCACAAGAATAACATGCAAACTCCCTGCAGAAAGACCCCAGGCCCGGATTCGAACCCAAGACCTGCGAGGCAAGCAAGAAGCAGCCTTAGGATAAACATGTTGCAGCAGTAAACATCAACTTCTATAGATGCCAAACACCAACAAAGAGGTCTGAGACATGTTGAGGTCCAAGAATTTCTAGATTTTGAAAAATGTGAAGAGATATTCCTAGATGAGCTGATAATTGAAGTTTAGGTTTACATAGTTTTACATTTCAATTGTTTACATAAACCGCTGCTGCATCTTTATCCTGAAATTTACTGCAATTTTCTGTGATTTTTCCTTACAATTTACTGTGAATTTTTACATTGTTTACATTTCAATTGTTTACATAAACCGCTCCTGCACCTTTATCCAGAAATTTACTGCAATTTACTGTGATTTTTCAAGCTGTATGCAAACAAAATGTCGTTCTGTACGCACTTTGTGCATACAGAATGACAATAAAGTTGTCTAAGTCTAAGTCACTTCATAGGAAATATCTTGGTCAATAAATCCTCACAGGCCACGATTGTGTTTTCCAATGTGTTTCTGTGTTTCCAAAGATCCAAATAGAGCTGTTTTTGCACTTGTGTTAAATTCTCCAGCAGTGAGCGGGACAGCAGCTAAGTGTCTGTTGATATTTTGGATGTTGGACAGCGAATTGTCGCTCATATTTTATCTGCGCGTGCAGACTCATTTATCATCCTTGCTGCAATCAGCCAGCCCTCCCATCAGTTTTCCAGGTCTCAGAGAGCAGCTCAGATTATTGCTGCACCACTGTGTCCCCGGTTTGTGTCTGAGCCAACCTGAATATTCACACCAGCAGCAGAAACTACATCTCAGCAGTTAAAGCTGCTCCACAAGATTTTCTCTTAGTGATTAAGAGATGAAGAACACAGCTATAAAGACAACTTTAGAGTTGTATGAAACAATTGCTGCGAGCAAAGGTTTTTTTTCTTGTCATGATTTGTGGTAATTTTTTTCATCATTTTGTGAGATTTCCATGATTAAACATTAAGTATAATTGTCAGATTTATGCTGGTGAGATGGTGAAAACCCCTAAATGATCATTTATTTATTTTTTCATCTGGACCACTGATCTGTCAGACCAAAGTCCACATTTCCATTGTGCGATGGACCATTTTCAAGAATCAAGAATATTTTATTTGTCACCACGTGTTACCATGGTGAAATTTCTCTTTCACATTACACATGATGAGGCAAAAACTGACAAAACCGTCAATGAACAAGGGTTACTTTCATTTATTTTTTTGCGTTCTGGAGAGTCACAGATAACAGATAATGAGGTAGTACGGTGTAACGTACAGTCTAGTAACAGTGGGGTGATTTTAAGGCATTGGACTGCAGTCTTCCATCAGGGGGCGATTACCCTCACAGCTCTGGGGAAGGAGCTGTTTCTAAGTTTATTTCTTTTGGCTTTGATGCTTCTGAAGCGTCTACCTGATGGGAGAGGGGCAAACAACGCATTGCCTGGGTGGGTGGGATCAGTGGAGATGCATCTGGCCCTTCTTTGGACTCGTTCTGCATAAATTGAGTCTAGATCCTACAGACGGCATCCCACAATCCCACAAGCAAGGCTAGGCAAATTTATTTCTATAGTATATTTCAGTACAAAGACAATACAAATTGCTTTCCATCATTAAAATATAAGAAAATAAAATATAGGAAAATGAAAACAGTGGTCTGGAGGGTTGATGCACTGATATCAAGTCTGTGATGTATTTAGGAGCTAAGCCATTCAGGGATTTATAGACTAACAGAAGGATTTTAAATTATATTCTCTGAGATCCAGGGAGCCAGTGGAAGGACTTCAGAACCGGATCCATGTTCTCTACGTTCTTAGTCTTAGTGAGGACTTCAGATCCGGGTCCATGTTCTCTACGTTCTTAGTCTTAGTGAGGACTTCAGAACCGGGTCGATGTTCTCTACTTTCTTAGTCTTAGTGAGGACTTCAGAACCGGATCCATGTTCTCTACTTTCTTAGTCTTAGTGAGGACTTCAGATCCGGGTCCATGTTCTCTACGTTCTTAGTCTTAGTGAGGACTTCAGAACCGGGTCCATGTTCTCTACTTTCTTAGTCTTAGTGAGGACTCCAGAACCGGGTCCATGTTCTCTACGTTCTTAGTCTTAGTGAGGACTTCAGAACCGGGTCCATGTTCTCTACTTTCTTAGTCTTAGTGGAAGGACTTCAGATCCGGGTCCATGTTCTCTACGTTCTTAGTCTTAGTGAGGACTTCAGAACCGGGTCCATGTTCTCTACTTTCTTAGTCTTAGTGGAAGGACTTCAGATCCGGGTCCATGTTCTCTACGTTCTTAGTCTTAGTGAGGACTTCAGAACCGGGTCCATGTTCTCTACGTTCTTAGTCTTAGTGGAAGGACTTCAGAACTGGGTCCATGTTCTCTACGTTCTTAGTCTTAGTGGAAGGACTTCAGAACTGGGTCCATGTTCTCTACGTTCTTAGTCTTAGTGGAAGGACTTCAGAACGGGGTCCATGTTCTCTACGGTCTTAGTCTTAGTGAGGACTTCAGAACCGGGTCCATGTTCTCTACGTTCTTAGTCTTAGTGGAAGGACTTCAGAACGGGGTCCATGTTCTCTACGGTCTTAGTCTTAGTGAGGACTTCAGATCCAGAACGCCGCGGGCAGCGGATAATCTCATGTTATGGAGCTTCAGAGCCAGCATGTCTGGTAGCACCGTGTTAAATGCTGAGCTGAATTCAACACCGTGCTACCAGACGTGCTGGCTCTGAAGTAGGTCTGTTATCATCTAGGATGAGCCCATTCGATATGATTCTCGATACATAGCTTAGCTTGCTTTGATTTGACTCCAATATTATTATTTATTACTTTCAACTTAATGCTCAAAGTCATCAAACAACAAAACCAGTCAAATATTATATTTGTGTTCAATTTATTGAACACTGATATATTAGCAGGAAAATAAAGTGCATTTGCTTCAATGCATTTAACATATTGCAGAAACCAAAAATGTGCCCAAACGTCTGATTTTAGGGACGAAGGTGGTTCTAAAATCCTGTTGGCCATTCCGCAAATTCGTCTCACTTGCATTTCCTCGCTGTGAACAGTAATGTGGCGTGGTAATAACGCCCCCTAGGTGTTAGGAGGTATAACGATATTGGAAACCAGAATATCAATATTAGATTGTTTTTAAAAACATCAATATTAATCTTTGTATGGATTTTTATGCACAGCCCTACTCTGAAGCTTAGAGGCTATGAGCCCAAAGATGTGGACACCACGTCTGGACAAGATCAACAACTCATTTTCCACTGTGCTGTGGACCAATACATTGTAAAATGGATTTCTTTTTAACCTTCATGTCTCAGTCATGCTAATTGATTAATTTACCTGTAATGTATTTATTATTGTCGCCATAATTATTTTTTCTTATTTTATTCTATTCATTCTATTTTTACGTAACACCCCTTTTTAAAATGGATTCAATATTTACTATTATTGTTTATAAGTGTCAGATTCTTCTGAACAATGTCTCCTTTTGCGTCTGCCCCGTTTTTTCCATTTGCATTCCTGTGATTACATTATATGTCAGTCTGCTGATAGAAATTAGTGGTAAAGATATAAAAAATTGGGTTGCTTATTATTATTATTATTATTATTATTATTATTATTATTATTATTATTATTATTAAGACATATGGAACTTGATGAACGATAGACAAATTGCTTTTAATTCATTTGTAGGCATAGCAATATGAATTTTATTCTACTAACAAATTGCTGTAGTTATCCTTGACTATGCCAGTTTAAATTCTTCATCTCGGAGTATATTCAAAGGACACATTTATTGCAATGACAAATAAACATGATGATGAAATTTTTTTGAAAAATAAAACAAGCAAATAAAATGGAGGCAAACTAAAATCAACATTTAAGTCAAACTCAACTTTAAATATCTTTCCCATTAAAAAAAATTCTGGGCCATTTTATACTGTTTATTTCTTGGGAGGTTAAAGTACTCAAGGAGGTTGCCATCTTGGAGCCCCTGCAAACCTGGGCGGTGAACCCCGAATTCCTGCATCCCGTTGACGTGTCTGTTGACGTACGCTTTGAACTTCACCCCCGGAAAGAAGAGAAACTGAAGCTAATCCGTAATTTTTATAGTCTTAGGTAAGTTTTACATGATTTAGTAATGGATTCCTTTTTGTTATATAATAAAAGACAGACACACGCACAAAAAAATTATGTAACATCATAGTTTCAGTCTGTTTATCGATGTTCTGGACCTTTGGCAGCTAATCAACAGCTAGCTTAGCTAGCCTTCCCTTCTCGCTACACCTGGGCTGCTGGTTTGACCGCAACACGTTTCATAGGTGTTTAGCGATGGCCTTGATTGTTTCCTCAGTTTTTTTCTGAAGACATAAAAGTTAATTTTGTCAATTGTGACCCTTTCAAGCCAGCTTTGTCGGGAAACGTTCAGTTTTCTTCAGCGCTTTTAAGGCTGGCTTGTGGCACCAGTGGATGTAAATTTTAAAGGCTTTTCATTTACGCTGCCTCCTTATTAACTATTAAATCCTCAAAAACTTGATTTATTGTGATAGTTTCATTTTAAAAGTAAAACTTGTGCTTTATTTACCTTTTATACAGAGTGATATTTATTTGCCGGTAATTCTAATGATCATTGCTTTTAAAAAATATTTAAAATATGTGCTTAAAACGTGGCAAATATGTTTGCATGGCTGCAAAAACAAAAGAATGAAAGAAGCAGCAACATAAAATACCTTAATCAACAGAGATCTCACACTATTTGCAGCATAGCAGCTTAATGTTTCAGCTCTCCCTTTAAAGAGATTATTAATCTCTGGTGACTTTGACCAAGTAAAATTTGACCAACATTTCTGTGTATAGTACCTCAGATTTGGAAGAAAAGATGTAAATGTTCCTCAAACAGTTCAAGCATTTAAAAATAAAAGTACTTAAGGTTTGGTATATTTTTCTGTTGTAAAAAAAAAAAAAAAAATCCTGTTCTGGTCTTTGTCAATTCTTCATTCTAAATTCAGATTTATTTAGTGACTGAGTCAGGTTTAAATTGAGCTTCGTTACACTGAAAAAACCTAAACTATCTGAGCCTGTAACTGTTTATTGGGTTAATGGATATTTAGTCATTTCTGGGGTAAATTCCTGCATACCCTGGCTTTTCCGTTCCAGAAAGCTCAGAAGCCGTTGCCCTGAGTTGAATTATGACAACAAATTACTCTAAGATGACCGTTAGATGTTTGGGTTAACTCTGAGTTTTTCCTACTTTTTAGCTGAGATCAGCACAAGGACATGTCGGAAAAGGCGTGTCCTTTTCTGGAGGACACTCAATGCTGGAGTGCAAATACTCCACAGAAATCTCTCTAAGTAGAGGCTGATCAGACCATGATTAAATGTCTCATAATTTCTGGATTAAGATGTTTTCAAGCGTTTTTGCTGCTGTCATTGATTTATCTTAATATCCTCAGCTTGACCATTGCTCCTATAACAAGGGGACGCTCTCAGTTTTAAAAAGTTTATTTGTGTTGCTCTTCGTTTTTATGCTAACAGTAGCTTTTTAATAACGTAGGTGACGCAGAAAATCTTTCAGAGGCAGCTGTATGTCAGGCTGTCAGGAATGTTATTGTTGCACTCAGTTATAGTCGAGTTTAAAGGTGTTCCATTGTCAGACCCATAAGTTTGATAAAAGAACTACACAAAATGATAGCCCGGCACATAAAAATAATTTATTCTGTTTCAAATTTTTAGACTTCCTGTTTTAATTTTCTATTTATATATTTTAGTTTCTGTTCATTTCCACCGTTGGGGCTAAAGCACATTTATTCACTCAAATAACGGCAGCTTTACTTCAACTTAAAATAAAAATATGGCCTATATGATTAATATAAAGTGAGGTTGGCACAAATTATACACCTACAAGAAAATCAGTGGCAACTCTTTTTTTTTTGGAAGGATGGGTGAAAAGAACATCTGGCAAAAAGATAAATGAACATATCAGTTATTTCTATAACTCCCACCATCCCATCATTAATTGCTGATGTTGATTAAGGTTAAACAGATTAATAACTTATAACTGGACCTGATTAAACTGTATTGTCAGACTTCATCTCGATTTGCTGCCACGTCCTTTTAATGCCTGTCTGGTTGCATCTAGACACGTAATCAATGAGTGAAGTGTGAGAATACAGCTTTAATTCTCCATCAAATAACTCTCACATCATTCATGCATTTAATTTTTCAGCAATTCTCTCCTGATAACTCACTTTTTCTGAAGGAACATTGTTTCTTTTTGTTAATTATAGTTTAATATTCTCCACAGACCTTCATTAAATATTTCTAATAACCTTTTTTTTCCCCCAGTGTCCTGTCTAGCAATGTCTCAATAAGAATTGGTAATAATAATAAGGGTAATGCGCACCTCCAGGCTTCTTATTTTCTGGGGTAGAGCGGCCATTCTCTCTGAAACGGGGCCCAGCTGGAACAATGCTTTGTTGACATTTTTTTCAGTGAACCAAGAAATTAACCTAAAATTAGGGCTGGACGAAAACTTGTATCATGATATATTTCTTAATTTCGGTCGATGCATTATAATTACGATATCGATATAAACAAAATAAAAGCCTCAGACTGCCAAGAAAGCCCACAACAAGATGGCTGTTCAAACTTACGGCAATTATTTTTGCCATGTCTATAACACTCCTCCAATATAACATTTTAGAAATATTTGCTTTAAAAAAATAAAACATAAAATTACATCAAACCCAGAATGCCAGTCAGTGACAAATGCTGTAATCATAGACTGTGATGTATATTGAAATATTGGAGATGTTATATCACCTTAATTGAATAAAGATACATTGCAATATATATATTGATATTGGCAGACCTCTGACATTTGGAAATTGTCTTTTTTTCATTTTGCGATTATATTGCAAATGCGATTAATTAAGCAGCCGTATTTCATGCACAATGATTTTCCTGAAATCAGTGTGCCGTTTAAGGTTATTTATCAAGACCAAACGTTCTGAAGGTATACGATCCACATATAAAACCTTTCAGGATCGCCGTGATTCTAAATTGGTAGCAGATGATATTTGTGCCGCCTTCCAGGCAAGATGTAAACCATTGAAATCGGTTGTCCTGTTCAGAGAGCTGCCTTTAGGTGCTCCTGTGTCCTCATAGTACGAACACGTCCAGTTTGGTTAGATTAAATTACACTTTTTGTCTAGAGTGACTCCCGTGTTCCTGTTTCTGTTCCCTGTTGCTCTCATTCTGACGGCTTCGCTCAACGTGTGGATTTTCCGGATGGCAAAAGTAATTTGAGTTCACAAGATTAATTTGTCAGCTGCTGACTGCTTTACTGCAAATGTCTTGGTGAAAACAATAACTTGCTGTGAAACGACAGGATTTATAACTTTCCTAAATGTAACGCAGGCTTGTTTTTGTCTGTTGCAGACGTTTGTCTTGATCTAGGCGTCACACTTCGCCACAACTCAGTGTTGTCTCCACTCAAGGTGAATTTGGATGATTTCTAAACCTCGCTGTTGTGTTGAGCACCTTCAGACAGCCCCCTATATGCTTAAACCTCTTGAACCATCAGCCTCATAATAATCGTTATAAATAATTGTCTTATTATTGTGGAATTAAGTGTAGCATTTGCCCTTTATTTCGAAGTACTCCAGACATACCCTCTCACATGATTTTTGATTTTCCTTTAGCATCAGTTATGTTTGTGACCATTGCTTGCGCCTAAGAATGTTTATATGTTGGTACATTGTATTTTGTTTCCGGTAGCTTGTTAGCTTTAAGCTCTTACACTGCAAAAACAGAACTAATTAGTGCATTTGTCCCTGATTTAAGCAGGTAAATAAGATTATCTGTCAATGGAAAGAGTATTTTTACCCCTAAAATAAGATAATTAGATATAATGCACTTGAAATAAGTTGATGGAGATGAATTGTTCCCATTTTAAGTGCAAAAACCATTGGCAAATGATCTTATTTACCTACTCAAATAAAGTACAAATACACTCATTTCAAGAAAAAAGTACTTATTTTTAGTTCTGTTTTTATAGTGTATTTCCCTCTAAAGTCCTCAAGAATATCAGCTGTTGTTTGTAAACGTCATCGCTCCTGTTATTTAAGCTTAATGTTTGACATTTTCTTTCACATACTTTAACACTAAAGCTGGCTGTCTGTGTATTCCCTCTCTTTGTTAGGATTGTGGGGCATCTTTTTCAAAACATGACGACAAGATTATCAATAAATTTACTCCACAAGGTAAGTGCAATGCATCCTTTATTCTGTACTTATACTTGAACGTTACTCTTGTGAGCTTGTAGTTATCTACCAGCTCTTTGCTGGCCACAAGGAGCCTTGAAAGCTCCTGAACATATTGAGTTGCACATTTAAAATACAACTAAGATAAGTACACTTGAGTATTTCGAGGCATTTGACTAAATAGGAAACCTTCCATATTGAATTGTAACAATTTCTTTTGTCTGTATTGATTTTTATACTTTATAAAAGTGTAATTTTTGCTGATATTTTCTGTGGCTCAGCGTTTAAGTTGTACAGATAGTTCTTGTTCTTGCTGATGATTTATGCTTTTGATCAGTTGTGTAAGATTTAGTGAATTATTTTAGGCACCCATCTTTGTCTGACACATTTTATGTCTGCTTAACGTGGTGCTGTTTTATTGTTTATGTTAATCTGTTTTAAATGTCCTGCTTGTCTTTTATTAGGGATGTATTTAGGGCTGAAACAAAGAATAGATAAAATAAATTGAAATTGACACTTATAATCATAAAAATAATCGACCAATTAATCAATAATTAAAATAATTGTTGATCCAGGTTTCTTTAGGCTATCAGTTTTGCTTTTTTACAAGGCTTATGCCCTAGAGTGATTTCATTTAATATATATATTTTTGTACTTACCTAATACACTGATCTATATTCTTGGTGTTGAAAGCTGTTGTGTTCGGTCTGTGAAAACAAGTTTATTGGTAAAATACCAATAAACGATGTGCTTTGAACAGTTGTTGGGCAACTGTTCAGTGAAGAGGTGTGAGGCACGTTTTTGTTTGTTGAAGACTCTTATCTATAATTTTTGTTCCCCTGGTTATTTACGCTGCTTGAGTGGATCTTCTGAAATGAGTTTAGTTACCGTAAAGTTTAAGAAGGTGAAAAAAAGATTCCAAATGGCTCTTTATTTGCCTTTTTGTTTATTAAAGGGTATAGTAACAATGGAAATACACATGATACTTAATATGCTTTTCCTTTGCTTTAAAAGTGCAGCAACATTACATTAATGATCAGAAAGTCTCGGTGCACCCAGTGTTGTAGACTTAAAAAATTGACGGAAGACATATCAGTGCTTGAATAACAAAATTGTCTTTGTATTCTGCTATTAGACATGGTGGGTGCTGAAATGATGCCGGGGAAGAAAAATAAAGAAATAGCTTATAGATTTGAGAATTTGAGAGGCTATAGTATATTGTCTCCCAAAATATTTCACCTAGTAACATAAAATAAATCCTTTTTTAAACAACCATCCACAGGTTAAATTCTTACACATTAAATACGTTTCAATATTTAAATTTCTTTTTGTCTGGCAAACAAAAGTCCAACCAGTAACTTACTTTCTAGGGTAACACTTTTACTTTTTGCTGCCCAAGGTATTATTGCACTGATGATTGAGAGGAACCTCTCTCAAGTACACTGTTGGTGTCGGGATTCGTTTTTGCTTTGACTTGGAAGCTCAAGGAAGAACCTCCAGACGTTTCCCTCCTTAGAGAGGCGCAGTCAGCGGGCCTGAAAGAGGTCTAATACGGAGAAGGGTTCAGACCTCAGACTCCAGACTGGATACCCTGCCCCAGGGCTTTGGCACATAGGGACTGTTGACTCTTCGCGCTACCAGCACCTGCCTCCGCTCTCGGCTCCCCAAGTCCTCCCTCTTCCCCTGGCCGTCGTACGGCCCAAACATGTTATTGTGGTACACCGCCTGCCTGTCGCTCATTCTGGGGAGCACTGCCGTCGTGCCGGGGCAGTGGCTGCTGCACGGAAACAAGTGGCACACGTCCTTTGAGCTGTTGTAGAACTGCGACGGCCCCTGTGACAGCGGCCCCACGTACACCGGCAAGTCCGTGTAGGAGTTCAGGTAGGTGGAGTAATGTCTGTGCACCACCGTGGAGGAGGAGGAGCGGCGCAGGGCGGCGGCGTTCTGCAGGATGGCTTCCCTGTAGGACGGCAGCCGGGTCGAGTCGGCGTACTTCATCTTTTGCTTGTAAGGGTAGGAACCCATATGCGCCGGGTCTAAGTAGGCTGGCTCAGCGGCCATGGGGTAGCAGGAGAGGTTGTGCCCCAAACTGCCGTACAGCTTGTGAGGCTTTGGGTTGGACCCCGCCACCTGTGGAAACAAATCGGGCATGTCTGTTCGGGCGGCGGGAGCCGTGGACGTGGAAGGCTTCGTTTCGTCTACCTGACGGATTCGGTCGTTGCCCCACGTGGCTTGAAGAAACGAGGCCCGTCGGTTTAATTTGTCCTTCCCCAGGAGGGGGACGTCATCCGTTTCCGGCTCCAGGTACGACTTCATGCAAGAGTTGCAGCTGGTGCCGGGGTAGTGTCCCGCACTGCATGCCACGGCCATGCCATCGGGGGCCTGGTTGTTGAGGAGGTGATTAGCTCTCAGCTCAGCGAAGCAAGAACGGGGTTCGTCGTAGTCGACTCTCACTCTCGGCTCTGGATTGTTAAACAGATAGCTGAAAGATCTCCGTCTCCGGCCCACGCAGTCCGGGGGATAGCTGAACTTCCTCCTCAGGGGTCCCCTGTGCTCCACGTAAATGTCGGGTACCTGGAACTCCCTGTAGGAAACAAAAGGGGACGTCGGGTGCCGGCCCTGGTTTTCCACATACAGCCTGCTGCCGTGGTGGGGGTTAGACGCTCCAGAGGGACTTGGATCTCTGATGGCGATGTGCGGACTGCTGAGGCTGGAGATCGGCAAAGTTCTCTCCAACAGATGCTGGCTGCCGCGGGTGGGCAGCGTGTAGCGGAGCGGCGTGGGTCGGGTCACCAGCCGGGGCTTTTCAAGGAGGGGCTGGGTGGCGGCGTCGCCGTAATGGACTGGGAACGTTGGCGTGATGGCCCTCTGAGGATACGGGGAATGATTGTCTGTTATACTGGAGATGTAGGGCAGACGGCCGTGGGTCACGTCTGTGGTTGTAACTCTGGGAGGCAGGCCAGCTCGCACGTTGTCGGCTCCGCGTCTGCTCCAGTTTTCTATTGTTTTGGTGGCGCTGTCAAGAGAGTTCTCGACTCTGGCAGAGGACACCATGTCCTTGGCTGTTCTCAGCATCTTCAGCATGTTGGCTTGTGTGTAGTTGGTGGTGACGTCCGGGCTCTGCAGGCTCCCATTGCGGTCACTTTGCTCCACTCCGTTGAAGCAGCTGTAGATGCCCTGCAGACGGAGGGGAAAATTTACAACTTTTTATCAGAACGAACCTTCAGTCTGCTCAGCTTCTAATCCTGTTTTATTACAGTCACAGATTTGGCCAATAAAAATAACCTCCTGTGAACACACCGAGCCAATGACGCTTTTTCTAAGGAAATGTCTTGTTTCAGAATAACATTTATTCTTGTTTGCTGCAATTTTTTTATTTATTTTTTTCCCCCAGTGTCCTGTCTAGCAATGTGGCAATAAGAATTGATGTCTTAATGCCAAATAGAGCTCGACAGATTTTGCTTTCACAGGTGGAGCAATCAGCATTCGCCGTAGTGCTCCGCTTGATTTATGAATGTAAATATTTTTATTGTGATTCCTGCAGGGAGAATTTCAAATTAAATGGACACTACAATGGGAAAGTAGGAGAGTAAAGGAAGAACAAGAAGAGAAAAAAATAAATAAATTAGTATGTGATTTAAAGTCTGCTTTTGTGCAACAAGATATTAGAAAGATGTTAGTCCTATAAATAAATAAATAAATAGTTGCTTTTCAACCCCACCAGCTTTATTTTACTTTCAAATTGTGTATTCTTTCATAATGCAGAATTTCACCTTCGACCACAGTTGATACAGAGATGTTTTGTTTTTAATCGGATAATTTGAATTCAGCTGCTCAGGCTTCAGGACGGTGTTTTTTCTTTCCTCTTTCTACTGTGACATAGTTCTGTTTTACTTTTGTTGTAATTATGGACAGGTTAAACACTAAAATGCATTTAATGCATCAAAACTAGAACATCCATTAAGCTGTACTTTAATGCACTCTTTTGAGTTTAGTTGCATTATTCATCAATTCATAATTAGTGATAATCTGGCAGTTCTAAACATTTTGTTGGATTCAAAACTATTAACTTCAACCAAGAAACATGCAAATCATATTTTCTCTTTATGTCCTTAAAAAATTAAATGTGTCAGAATCAGCAGGTCAGACTTAAAAAAACAACCCTGGAAAACGATGCTGCTCCTCTGCAGTAAAATAAAACAACCTAATATGTGATAATTACGTACTCTACTGATGGCCAGGAGAAAGTCCAGTCGGTCGGATCTGCGAACTGAATGCCGAAGTTTCCAGTAGAGCAGATGTTCCCAGGCGAACACCAGGAGGCTCAGACCCATGGCGACAAGCAGCATGTAAAAGACTCCGGCCATGTTGTCGATATCCAGCTTACTGCTCATCACCTCCTTCTTTTCGTTACGACAGATGCCTGTGAGCCAGACCGTTTGCAGCTTTTGTGTGTCCCCTGTGGGTAAAAATAACAGGGCAAAGGTTTAGGTTATTTTAAATGATTATTATTATTTTTAAAGACATTTTATCAACCAGTCAACATATACAACTGAGTCTTTTTTACTACAAAACAGTATAATTTTTTCAATTTTTTCAATTCAATTTTATTTATATAGCGCCAATTCATGAAACATGTCATCTCAAGGCACTTTACAAAGTTAAGTTCAATCATATTATACAATAAAAATAATATAATTTTCATTATGTTTCTCACAAAAGGGTGGTTTCTTCAGAAGACATGTCTTTTCTGCTGATATGAGAAGTAAAGTAACAGCATTGCCTGTGGCTTCTCAGTTTGACATTTATGTATTATGCATTGTGTGTTATTATTTCTCTTGCAGTTTGGTACATATTGAACTAAAGGCGACCTGGTCTCAGTTATTATTTAGCAGAATAAATCAACTTCAGATTTGTTTTTATTGACATGCATTTCTGACCAGTCAGATGAATTCCTTCATTTTACAACCACCAAAAGCCATCATGCAGTTTAATTCACACACACACACATATATATATATATATATATATATATATATATATATATATATATATATATATATATATATATATATATATATATATATATATATATATATATATATATGACTGTCTCAGAAAATTAGAATATTGTGATAAAGTTCTTTATTTTCTGTAATGCAATTAAAAAACATGAAATGTCATACATTCTGGATTCATTACAAATCAACTGAAATATCGCAAGCCTTTTATTGTTTTAATATCGCTGATTATGGCTTACAGCTTGAGAAAACTCAAATATATATATATATATATATATATATATATATATATATATATATATATATATATATATATATATATATATATGAACACTAAATAATGTTTTTTGGTGGTTTCGGTGTCTTTATGGATGCACCACAGTTACCGTCAGCCAGGAACTGCAGCAGGGCCAGGTCGATGGGCCGTTTCCAGCGCGAGTCCTTCTGCAGGGCAATGCCGTAACCAGTGGTAGCAAACACTTTTCCACTGCCAATGGTTACCAGTTTGCATCCTTCGTCTTTGCCAGCCATGTAATTCAGCACAGCAGCATCGTAGATAAAGGCATCCAGTTTCCTAACATTGTGAACGAGATCGCACAACTGATTTAGCCGTTTGGCTCCACTTCCATTTCCACATTTTGTGTCCATATAACTCTTGGCAGAACCTACCCTGTTTTAAGGCTGGTAAGAGCATCCTCCACTCCTTTTTGGTTGTATTTGACCATGTGGGAGTGCATCTCGGGGTAGTTGCTCCTTATGTTGCGCTCTGTGCTGCCATTTGGGACTGTACCAAAGCGGAATGGAGGATACTGCTCCTGTGGCTTTTGAAACTGTGGAAAAATGTGGAATAACATTTTATATTACCAAACATGATTCTTGTGCTTGTTAAACATAAGAGATAGCTTCAGCAATGTACACATTATTTATCACACATAGTTTGACATATATCCAGGTGGCAGTTTGACCCCCTCACCTTTCATTATGTTTTTATTACATTATATGATTCTGTATTTCAGAAATGCCACAAACAGCGAAGTTTCAACAAGAACTCAGAGACACGCTGGCATTGACAACATTGGCAATTGTTATTTTTGCCACACTGCTTTATATTTTTGTGTGTATCCTGCAGGGTTTTTGTTCTGTTAATTGTCACATCTAACACCACTATTATAGAAATGAACTTAAAGTCCAGGACGTTGTGTCCAGGGGGATCCAGGCTTCCTTCATCCTTCCGTTGTCTTTCCCTTTTGGCAGTACTTTATGCATTTAATTATCACAGAAAGAAAGTAGGACGAGTGGGAATACAGGATTTGACTTTTTCATTAACCTTATGCAAATCCTTTCAGAGTCCATATGTTAAATAATTAGCACTTATATTAAAACAAAAAACAAAATATTAGCTATGATTCGGCTGTTTCAGGACTCTTGAAGGTCCTAACGTCTGCTGCCCTCTGCGTAGCTGTGCAATGCTATAAAAATTAGGGCTACACAATTAATCACATTTGCAATATAATTACAATTAAACAAAATGCAATTTCCAAATTGCAGAGTTGTGCAATTTTGTCTATGTAACAATTAATGGATCGCGTCCTTTAGGTGTCGGTAATATATTTAAAGTGAGTTTGCTCCATATGGAAGGGTGAGAGAGCTGCAGCAGTGAGATAATCCAATTGTATTACTTGTTTTAGAGTTTATATAATCATAATTTTTACCAGAAACATTTAGGAATCTCACCACAGCGTTAAGTAGCGTCAAACTGTTACATAGAGTTGTTTGTTGGTTGCACTTTATGTTCAACAGGGATTCATGTCCAACTCAACACGCTATTGTCTATTTAATATTAATATTCTGATTAATAAAAACAGATACATTTCTTGTTTTAAATAGTCCTCCTTTACAAACATCTTCATCTGCAGGCCGTTTTCATTGTTTGTGGTTAATTCAGAAAAAAGTAAAAATCAAATCACAATTATGATTGCAATTTAGATTTTTGACAAAATCGTACAGCTCTAATAAAAATGTTCTTGTAATGCATTTCTACCAATTACTTAGACTTATGATCTGCAGTAACGGGGACGTATCTCTTCAAGTAAATCTAAACGCTAGAATTAAAATTAAATTCAAAATTAATTTGTTTGGATGGAGCTGTTTTTTGTCATGTTGCTGAGATGACATCTGACTACAGATGCACATCAAAAACACTTCACCAATGTCGTCATCAGTCACTTATGAGGACATTTCTTGTAAATGGAGAAATGTTAACTCCCAAAACTACAGATATTTAGCTCTGCAGTGTTGACGATTTATTCCTTTCTTTGGAACAAGGTCGCTTTGTTACGTTGCGTTGTACCTTATTTCCATGTACCGGCCCTGGGGAGTTTAGCGCAGCTGGTCAAACATTAGTTCAGTTCGACATTCCTACGGCGTTGCTACATTCAGCATGGTGTTGGATAATGTATGGAGTCGCTGTCAAAAGAGCTTTGTTTCTTGCTCTGCGTTGCAGAATTGGTGAATGATGGAAACAGAATTGTTTGCGACTGTCCTAGAATCAAAACGCGCCGTGGACAACTTGGTCTCTTTCCTCAAAATATGCTGTTTAATTTCCTCAGTTGTCTGAAAGTAACGAGACCACAAATCACTTTTTGTGCTGATGGTTTAACACAGATTTCCTCTTTAATACCTCTAAATAATAAATCCCCAGGGCAACACGAATATGGATAATACCAGGAAATTATAAAAACAGTCTACCCAGAAAATTCACGCCTGTATTTCTTCTAATTTTTAACTGACATCCTGTTCTAAATAATAACGTGGTTTATTTAACTGTTCACTACACCATTATTTACAATTAGTAACTGCAGCATAAGTTTACTCAGGCAAAATAGAAATCCTTTTATTTATTTATTTTTTTTTATTTTTTTTCCCAGTGTCCTGTCTAGCAATGTGGCAATAAGAATTGATATCTTAATGCCAAATAGAGCTCGACAGATTTTGCTTTCACAAGTGGAGCAAACAGCTTTCGCCATAATGCTCCGCTTGATTTGTGCATGTAAATAGCTTTATTGTGATTCCTGCAGGGAGAATTTCAAATTATATGGACACTACAATGGGAAAGTAGGAGAGTAAAAGAAAAACAAGAGGAGAAAAAAAAATAAAGAGAAGAGGTGAAAGAAAGAGATAAAAGGAAGAGAATGATAAAATGTCCTCTGTCTGCTCCATCACCTGAAAAGAGACACAAAAAGAACAGCACAACCAACAGACATAAAGCAACAGATACAATCGAGTAACACCTTGATACCATTGCTAAATCATATATATTATTATTTAAGCTGACATGTGTAATAGAAATCCTTTTAGATTGCAGTCGACCAAGAGTCGACAACAAACCACAACATCTCAGAAAAAGATCCGTACCTTTTTGTCACTGAGTCCAGAAACGGTGTCGATGTATTGCTCCTGGATCATAAAGGCAGCCAAGTTGGCTGTGTAGGAAGCCAGGAAGATGACAGCAAAGAACGCCCAGACCAGTACCATGATCTTACTTGTGGTGCCTTTTGGATTCTCAATAGGAACCGAATTATTGAAGACAATCCCCCACAGAAGCCAGACTGACTTCCCAATGGTGAATGTGGGACCTCCAGGATCTGAAAAAAAAGAAAGAAGAATAAAGGTTAGTGTCTACTTTAGAGGGTTGTCTCCTAAATATATTTTTTCCTGAATGAAACACTGAAGAACTCATGGAGACAGCTGTTCAAATTAATTTTTACATAAGATATAATTCTATTTTTCTTTCTAACTGAATCTTGTCTCACATCGTCCACACAAGTTAATGTGATGTTTGAGACCTATGCCATTGTTTTATTACGTTTATTTTCTGTTTTCCATTTTGTTGAAAATAGGTTTTTCCTTGTTGATTTAATTAATATTACATATTAGCTATAGATAATAAAGCAACTTAATACATAACATCCACACAGAGGATATTATCTACACTAAAACCTGTAACATAAAATATTGTATTAAAGGAAAGACCTGTCCTATAAAGATCAGTTGGCATGCCCTGGTTTAGTGCTTCTTTCATCCATCACTGGGTATTAGGGGACCACATGATGCTGAAATGAAACCACGGTATCTCCATTCACCAAGAATTGATCCAATATGTGAACACTGTAAATAGGTTTTCATACTACATTTTTCTCTTAGACCTCTGGTGTATTTCACAATCTGGTGTAAGAAGTAAAGAGTTATAGCTTTCTCTAGGTTCAAGCTGATGCTTTTAGTAGCTTTTTGTCTCTATACCGCAGTAAAAGCACTTTAAAATGCTTGTCTAATAACTATCACTACTGCCTCACCTGAAAGACACATTTATGTATACTTTATATAATTACAATGATCTATTTTTAGTTGTGTCTCAGTTATGCAAACTATAAAGATTTTAATCAGAAACTTAATTTGCCAGAACTGTTGCTGTTTGTGTTTCCCCGGCACGGAGATACAAACAAGCGCTTGTTTGTGTTAATTATGTTTCCAGGGGTGTTGCTGCTTTGGGAAAATGTAACCAGTCTTTTTCAGTTGCTGAGAGACAGTTCTTATCAGTACAATAAAAAGCTGAAATGTTCAGAAATGTTCAGAAATAAAACTACGCATGAACGATATTTCAGCATATCAGTATTGATCAGATAAGTAAAATTAAGCTGGCATTATCCGCCAGTGTTACATTTCCTTCTAGTTGATCTTTGTGCCAGTGTTTCAGGACGGGGAGGGGATGGGGTCGGTCATACGTGGGATTTATTTATTTTTTTGGCCATGTGACAGTGACTGTCATGCATTGAAGCCAGGATTGTTGTTTTTTTTTTTTAATTAAGCAAAGATGTAATTTCAGCAGTGTGGTTGGTTTTCATGGTGTCGAAAGAAGACATAAGAAAAGCAACGTGTAAGTCAAGACTGTTACCCACATTCTAAAATTAGGTTAGCGTAATTTTCAGTTGGCACAACATTGTGAACATATACCGCATTTTTCAGAATATAAGTCGCTCTGGAATACAAGTCACATCAGTCAAAAGGTTTGTCATAAACAGGAAATAAAGCATATATATGTTGCACCGGACTATACGTCAGACCAGATAATACGCATCAGCGAAATTGTAACCCAACAGACCTGTAAGCTAGCGCTAGCTGTTATTAGCTTCAGTGACAGCTCAGTAACACAGTTCTGTCGCTTAGAGCTGCACCACGCAACGTTATGCTGCGTGAATGCAGACTGAAACAGTGAAACAACATATACCACATGTCAGTCTTTAGTGTCTATTTGTGAATGCCTCAATACATTTTTAACTTTCCTCTGGTGTTAGCTTTCTGCTGCCATCTGTAGTGTTAGCGGGTCATTTTGGACCCGTGTATTAAATCAGCCATAAAATACCCTAAAAACAATCTTTTATCATCCAATGTTTTCTTAACTCTTGTTTAGCTGGTTGGGCTCCCTTATCCATGAAAAGATTGGTATTAATATTTTTTTGTGGCCCCCTGGGCCTTTGTTTTAACAGCATATCTTCTCCTCATTGTTGCATCCTGTGAATTGGAGATGTGTACTCTGCAAGTCACCACCTCTACACTCAAATGGCTTGACAAGCCTAGACATGTCTCCCTTTGTTTGTTCTTGCAAAAAGGCAAAGAGAAAAGCCCCTAAATGAAGCTCAAGTGGTTGGAGGAAGAGGCTGTTGGTTGACTGTGTGTTCATGATTTAATTTTGGGCATTTTTTATTGTTTTATAATAGAAAATTTTAACCGGGTCACAAATGACCCGAACACCACAAAAGTCATTTTTTTCACCAGAGCACTTAATAATTTAGTAAAAAAAAAAGAAAAGATTTTACTTTGTTTAAATGGAAGTCCCTGACAAAGTCAAAAAGTTTCAACTCAAAAAACAAATGTATGAAGTGCTTTTATGCATGTTAAAACTCAAAACGGGTCCGTCGGGACCCTAACACCATAGGAAGGTTAAGTTAAAGTAACCAGGTTTCTCTAACAAAATCGGGCGATATCTGTGATTTTGTTGAGGGACTGAATATATACACTATAGACAGTAATGTTTACTCCTTGATTCATGCTGGTTGAGAAGAATTGCTTTTTAAATTGGATTTATAAGTCGCACCCGAATGAGTCGCAGGATCGAACAAACTATGAAAAAAAAAAAAAAATGCGACTTATAGTCCGAAAAATACGGTAATTCAAAGACACATCGGTACATTGGACATAATGTCAATATTAATATTGGATATTAGTATCAGACCCAAATGTTCATATTGATGCATCCCTAAGTAAAACTGACGATTGGGCATTGTGATTGCACTTTGTTTCTCAAAACATAAAAGTTGCATAATGACTGATCAATAAAAGTGACTTTGAGGAGGGTGTCGTTCACTTATCTCGCATAACTTGACAACAGCTGACAGTTTACCAAACACCTGGAGAAGGTGGCTTATTCAGCTGCTCAGTAGTTCTGATGTGGTGGCTTTTACACCCCTCCTGTGTCCAGGGAACTTCGTTAACATCCTGGTAATCCTTACTGTTCTGCCTGTTAAATTATCTTTGTGATTTCCTGGCTGTAGTTCACTTGACTGCTTACCTTTTTAGAGAAAGCTATTGTGCTTCTGTGTGTGCGGCTGAGCGCGCTCTTCCTCCTGACAAGCTGACATTATACAAAGTTTTGGCTAGCTGCTTATGTTTCCCTTTCATATATTTGTCCATTTTAACTATTTAGTTTGTGTCAAATTGTTATTCTTAGGTCAACAATACAACTTTTTTTTTAAAATGGGTTCATCGTGGTGAGATATGATCTGTTTTTATGGTCTTTTATGGTCTGTTGCTCTGCCTTCTAGGAGTCGTTTGCTTCTACTTTTGTAACAAAAAACATATTTACGACTTTTCCTTTTGTGCGTACAACTACCTCCAACTTTTTTTTTGTTTTTTTTACCTGCATTCATGTTCATTGTCTTGTTCTTTAATCCTGTCGTTTTGAAGGGTAGTTGATGTATTGAGTAAGATTTACCTTTAGCACTGACCAAGCTGCGGTTATACCCAACTGGACTGCAGTATTCGAAGACAAACACTGTGATGGCCACAACTGTCAGACACATGACAAACATCATGACCCAGACAGCTGGACTGTATGGTTCTGCAAAGAAAAACAGTGTTATTGGGCAGGGAAATCATTTATATTTGCAGTTCTTTGTAAAGGAGAGGAAAAGAGGTATGATATTAAGAAAAGACAACTCTAAAAAGCTTAACCCAACATCTTCTAAGGTAGCCTTAGTAGCAGAGGCCACTTCACTGTGTAATTGATGGTTGAACTCAAGTTTAAATAAAAACAAAAAAAACAATCGTAGCGTGGAGTCAAAATTGGTTTCTCACCTAAAAAAGCTGATGGAGAGACTGTCCCATTACTTCTAGCCACCATCACACTTATTCCCGTCTCTACAAATGGCACCGAAAAGTCTATTATCTCTGAACGCTCTTCATTTATGGTCAGCGAGCCGATAGCCATGTCCGCCCGTTTGTAGAACACCTGTTGACAAAAATAAGACCTTTTTACAAATGCATTTTCATTTTGTGCTAAGTAGGCAGAAAGCATAACATCAGACATACTTGCTGACCATTGATATACAGTATTTATCAGTGAAATGAACGCTTGTAACTTTCTGCTTTGGTCTCATTTTACTGTTTGTTCATCCTGTCTCGTGGAAGCCACTCACCCTCCTGGAATGGCTAGTGGCCCATTGAGCATCAGGGCCTTCTGGGTTTTGAATAACAAAAATTAAAATAAAATAATGCGACGTTTCTCTCAAAACTTCAGCAATAAGCCTAGTTAGAGAATCTAATTGTAGATTATTCAGAGAATCAAATTAGACTATAACTCAAAACTTTTTTAAAGAGATCTTTTTTTGTCTGTGTTCAGTCACTAACACCATAATGGTATTAACTAGACAATATTTGTAGTCTATACATCAGTCATATTTTACCTCAATCTTGATCTATTTCTATAGATTTAAAATCACATTTTAGTCATTTGAATTCCTACTAGAAATAAGGGCTTTAAATCATCAGTCTGTGAGTAATTACTGTATATAATGTGCTTAGCTAAGTTAATTGGGTTACTGAAACAAATGGACTTTTTCATAATATTCTAATTAATTGAATATTTATTGAATAATTTATCAGTATATTTTGCTGCTTTGTGGAATTTAAAATATAGTTTTCATCAATGAATAAACTGTTGTTCACTCAGGATTAAACATGTAAATGTACTAAAATGATTGTTTTAGAGTTAACCTGGACATTCAGGGTTCTTTGATGCCCCACTTGACCAGCATTACTAGTTTTAATCAGCTTGTGTTGTTTTGTGATTTGGCAGTTGAAAAAGTGAAGGGCAAAACCGACTTTGTTTTGCCAATAAACTATTAACACCCGTTCCAGTTTGCCTACCGGAGGAACCGCTCAACTGAGGACGCCATCTCCTCTGCTCTTCACCTGAGCCTGGCACACCTGGAGGAGAAGAACACGCACGTGCGGATGCTGTTCCTGGACTTCAGTTCGGCGTTTAACACCATCATCCCACAGCATCTGGTGGGAAAACTGGAACATCTGGGCTCCAGCACACCCCTTCGCAACTGGCTGCTAGACTTCATCACCAACAGGACTCAGTCAGTCCGGGTCGGTCAGAACACCTCTGATGTCATCACCCTCAGCTCCCCTCAGGGCTGCATCCTGAGCCCCCTCCTGTTCACCCTGATGACACACGACTGCGCTCCCAGGTTCACCACCAATCACATCGTGAAGTTTGCTGATGACACAACGGTGGTGGGCCTGATCAGAGACGACAACGACCAGGACTAGTGGAGGTGGAGCAGCTGGTGAGCTGGTGCAGACAAAAACAGTCTGATCCTGAACGTGGAGAAGACGAAGGAGATCATCATCGACTTCAGGAAGAACCGGCCTCACCACGCTCCTCTGCTCATCAACAGCTCAGCTGTGGAGGTGGTCAGCAGGACCAAGTTCCTGGGGGTGCACATCACGGACAACCTCACCTGGTCTGTGAACACCACATCACTGGTGAAGAGGGCACAGAAACGACTGTACTTCCTGCGGAGGATGAGGAGAGCCCGCCTGCCCCTGCCCATCCTCTAGACCTTCTACAGAAGCACCATAGAGAGCATTCTGATTCTCATTGGGGCTTCTCTTCACTCCATCAAAGACATTTCATCGCAGCACTGTGTGTCCCGAGCCGTAACATCATCAGAGACCCCTCACACCCCCACCATGGACTGTTCTCCCTGCTGCCTTCTGGGAAGAGGTTCCGTAGCATCCACTGTAGGTTCTCCAGGCTCTGTAAAAGCTTTTTCCCTACTGCCATCAGACGGTTGAACTGCTGAAGCTAAAACTGGACTCTGTATCACATGAGTCCTGCATTGTTTACATTTTAATTGCTGTACTGTGAAATCACTGTGCACTTTATCCTGGAATGTCCTGCAAAATCACTTTTTTATCCTGCAAAGTTACTTCATTTGTCCTGCAAAGTTATTTTATTCTGCAATCCACTGAAATTCTAAGCTGTATGCAAATGAAATTTCGTTCTGTACGCACTCTGTGCATACAAAATGACAAAGTTTAAGTCTATGTCTAATATTCTGTTCTGTCTACATATCCTGGTCATTATTTTGACAAATTTACGTCTGATTCTAAAATTACTGCATTTTTGTTGAAATCCTGTTTTTGTGTCTAAAACTGTCAGTGTGGCGCCCTCCTAAGGTTTAACAGGTGTCTTGCATTCAATTTTAAATCTACTGGTTTAAAAGTGTTTGTGACGCCACTCGGAGAGATGGCCGCTGTGGGGTATAAAATCGGATCTGTCTTATACGGGCCTCGGCTTCGTAGTGAGCGCTGTTGCCGAAATTTCAAATCCCTCTTGCGACTTTTTTGTCCTTTTAAAAATGTGACTAGTGAAAAATTTTGCGTTTCTTTTTCTGTTTGATGAATGACGACCTGACATGAAAGCAAAAATTGCTCTGCTTGACTAGGGATGCAAGTTATCGACTAATAAGTTAATCTAAAGTTGACTGATCTAATTAATTAACTAACGATTAATTGATAAGCGTCCACTTTTTTAAAGACCTGAGTTTTCTCTTGTATCAAGATAAAATAACACGAAGGGCCTTTTTTTTATACAATATGCTGAATTTAAAAAGATTCTTATCGTTCTATTTTAACAATTTATTGTCACCTGTATTAAATACTGACCGAGTAAGCAACAAATTGTAGTTTTATCACACATTATTCAACTTAGACATATTTATAAAACATTACAAAACACAAACCTATTTGGTTAATGACTGGAACCAAATAAGTGTGAGTAGAATAAAAGATGAAACACTTAAAATTAAAGCTTTCCCCATTAAATGCACCAGTGTGACTTGCTCGGTAAAATCCCGGATGAGATGATCAGAAAAGCAGATAGAATCTCCTTCTGTTTGATGACGTGGTGGAGTCGGTGTCACCGTTTGTGTGAAATCGGTGTGAACGCGCCATTACATTTAATAACTCCCAGTCATTTAAACAACCATGTGAAAAAAGGTCTTTGTCACTCACCTCTCCGATCATCCCGTTCCAAATGCCCCTGACCAGCTTGCCGTGCTTGCCGTTGGTGACCAGGTAAAGGTCATAGGAGAACTTGATGGTGCGGGAGAGTTTCTTCAGAATGTCTATGCAGAAGCCTTTACAGCACAGTTTTGTGTATGGCTCAGTGTGACCCACGATACTGAAAAGCAAAAAAACAAAAGACAATGTTGTTTTTAAGGCAATATTCCTTGTTCTTCTACATTAATTAGTAGTTTGTGGTTATTGTGGGTTACTCATTGGATCTCTGAAACCGCAGCAGGGTGTGATTTTCAGCTTAGGATTCACATGTATTACTCTAAAGAGATCACATCATATGTTGTTTTTTACAAGACTCTTAGTAATATACGCACATTGGGTTATTTGGACATAAAAGCTTTGTTCACTTCATGGTTAAAACACCAGAGGAAGCAATAACTTTTGTTATTATTGACCGAAACAGACTGCTGGAAGCCTGAGACGTGCAGAAACCTGTTCCTTTAAATCAGGACTGAAACATTTTTGGTAACAGCAGCTGTTGATCAACGGATCTGATTGAGCGGTTTGCTTGTTTGAAGTGTGAGATTGAAGAGTACCTTTTAACAGCATCAATTAAAATTTAACTTCTATCAGAAGTCGTGGGGCTGCGTAATCCATACATTACGCAGCCCCACCATGTATTTAGTGCATCTTCACTCAATTATATATACGGTATATGGTAATATAATAAGGTGCTTTATTTGTCATTATACATACAGCAAAATTTCGTAGACCAGATGGAGAGTAAGCTTGAGCTGCTGCGACTGAGCACGCCGCCACAAATGGTAGGGGAAACCTACGTAGAGAACAACTCCAAACAGAAAGGCCCCTGCCGAGCCCAGCATATACATATAAATATATACAAAATGCCAATTTGTAGAGCTGCATCAAGATATCTAAGGAAGCTCAGCTGACTACATTGAATCATTGACTTTGCAGCAATATCATCTAAATGAGCATCTGCCGACGGTTGATTGTCTCTTGAGCTGTTAGCTTTGAAACAATCCCTCATTTTGAGTGAGAATGTGGTGACAATGGAAAACAATGACTCGATTTTAACTGGAAGAAACCTCCAGCTGAACCCAGCTCCGTATGAGTGATCATCCTCTATGATCAACTGGATGTTGGAAGGAAAGAGCGTAGACACTAAAAACACTTAACAGCTGTTTAAGGATTATTTCTATGTCCAAGAAAAAGTAGAGAATAAAAAGCAGGAGTAGCTTTGTGTGTGACTTTGTGTAGAAGAATTAGGCCATTGAGCATTGAGCTAATGGTATCATGTGCAATAATTAAATAAATTAGATAAATACATTGGAATATGCATTTCTAAGAGGCCTGTTTGTCAGATCAATAAATATTTTGAATAAAAACATTTAAGCAGGTGATAAACATGCTTTTAAGCACCCATTTCTGTATATAATTAGATTTTTTTATTGGTCGGATGAAATATTCTAATCTTAAATCATAATCAACAGAAATAAAGGCTTAAAAGCTTTATCCGCCTGGGTTAATCTGTATAATGTGTTTCCCTTCGTGAATTGAGTTACTGAGATAAACTTTTCAATAATGTTCTAATTTATTGAATATGACTGGATGTGTTGAAGAGTACCTAACATAACTGGAGCTTCTTCTAGGGCTTTGACTATGAAGGAGAGGAGGTTTGTCTCTGCTGTTATGAAAAATCTCAAAATAGTCATATGTCAGAAAACCTTTAAATATCATTACTAGAAAATTCACAATTGTCCAAAACAGTTTAATATCGAAGAATACTTGTTATGATAGAACTAATTTTCAAGAAAGACGACATTTAAAAGAATCATATTTTCTTTACACTAACAGCTTCAAAAGGATTTACCAGCAACAGCTTTAAAAATCCCAACAAGCTGAGTTTAGTTTCCCACAGCTGAAATCCTTTCAGGAAGTCATGTGCTGCAGTGGTAATAGTTTCCTCTTTACCTGCCAGCCCTCGCATGTGGCATCGTCTCAAATGTGCTAAGAGCCTTAAAGATGTCATACAGCTGTGCTAACATCTACCGAATGCCAAGCTTTCTGAGCTATCCTCTTCAGGCCATCATGCCCACTCACTGATCGGCACACAGCATAAGCTTAAATGCACAGTTTCAGGTCCTGAATACCAAATAATTCCAGTTTACTTCACTTATCAGTAGGATTGGTCATTTTTCATTGGAACAAGATAAATGCACCATGATGAGTCTTGAAGGCGCTACAAAACGCAAAGATTTTAAAAGTCCAGGGTTGTTTTTTTGAAGAGGAAAAACCGATCTGGTGCAGCGACTGTAAGGTTAACAGTGGAGTGGTCTGCTAAATCATGCCAGCACATAAACCGCAAGTTTTGATCTTTTTTGCTGCTTTTTGGGATTAAATGTAAATTTAATATAGCGATAAGAAATGTCTACTAAAGCATTTGACTGTGATAATACAGTTCTCTATTTTTAGGAAGGAGCATGCATTTTTTCCCACAGCAACCTGGTTGTACCTAACAGCATTACCAGAGGAAACATTTTACCAGGCATTTACAACTAATTGTTAAATAACCACTAACTTTACGGATGGCAGTTTTCAGAGCCTAATGGAGATTTGTATCTAGATTACAATGTCATGATGTTAAGGACACCTTTGTTTATTTTTTACTTTTAAAGTTTTCTATTTGTATTCTTAAGTCCTTCATGTGGGAATTTGGGTGTTTGCTTTATATTTTTAGTAAAATCTCGTCTTGGTCACTTTAGTTTTTGCGGCCCTCTGTTCCCCAAAGAGACGCAGAAGTAATGTCAAGGCTGATTGTCAATGAAGCAAACGTCCGACCGCCAGATAAAACTGAATTTCAGGAAAAGAACATATTCGTGGTCAAACATGAGGATGGTAGTCTGATGGTCTTGGTGGCTTTGGTTCTTCAGAACCTGGCTGGCTCGCCATCATTAATGGAACCATGAATTCTGCTCCGTAACAGGAAGTAAACTTCTTGAAACCTTTCACAGGTCAAAAATAATTTACAATCATTTACAATAAAAACAAGCATACAAGCATAAAAGATGAAACATACTTATAACATCATATAACAGGAAACCAGATCAAAGGTATGGTATTTGTTTATTTGACTATGCACAACAACACATTGACCAAAACAGAGTCAGGGAAATGCTTGGGGGCCAGGTTAAAGCAAAAATGCTAATATCCACTTGTAGTCATTATATTATACCTTATATTATAAATATAATAAATTACATCATAAATTGAAAACTACATTTTGAATTTACTCAAGTTATTTTTGTGCGCTGTCAAATTTTGTTTGATGTTCTGAGCTGGTGTCTCAGCTTCCGATGAGTTCATAGTTTACTGCACAACACTCAAAATGAGATTCAACAGTTTTGTCAGTGCTTTCCAATAAATCACCACATTATGTAGTAGTTGGTAATAAAACTTGTATTTCTCTTTTATTTCATTTTGGTCTCTTTTGCAAAGAGATCACTACTCAACATTATATGTTTTGCCTTCCTTTAGTGAGCCTGAAAAAACATCCTTCATTTGATGCACGGTGTGATGTGTTAGATAACTAGTAAGCCATGTGTGCAATGCAGAGCGCTCTAATGGCACATTACCCCCCAACCTTCCCCAGACCCTCGTTCTAATGGCCTCTGGAACCACACATCATAGGCCAGGAGGCAATGAGATGAACAGGAAGGCAGCAAGTTGGCAGGAAAGAACAAACAGAAACAAATAAATCCTTCAGAGGAAAATCAGCCTGCCATAAGTAAACACAGAGGTCCCAGCATGCTGTCTCACCAGCTGCCAGGATTTATGGCTGGGCTCTAACTTGGCTATTAGCAATAAATTAACTGTTTGGGCCTAAATAGGTCTCTGTAGTATCTTAAAGGAAGTCATGACTAGTTGAAAATGTTGGCCCAAATATGTTGTCATTTTCATATTAACTTAAAAATTTGTGATACTTAAAAACTCATTACTTTAAACAATTGCTTATTTTTTTGGACCCATGGAGTTCGCCATTTTTTACCTGCTCAAACCATGCTTGGTTGATGACGCGGTTAGGTCCTGCTGGACTGGAACCTACAGAGTTAACTCAGTAAGGTTAACATTACCCAAGTTTTTTTTTTTTTATTGTATTGAGTTTGACTGGTGTAATTTTAGACGATGCCATGTCACTGTAATTTCAAAACAAAAAAAGAAAAAGTGAGGTGAGTTGTAGTTGTAGTTGCTTGGAGGTTTTTGTTGCTTGGTGCCTTGGAAGATTAAGGAAGTGCACGTGAGTACACCATGAATCCTCTGCTTTTTATTTTTTTTAGGCAAAATATTGTTCACGAGAGTTTGCTCGTTGACATGTTTCAAATAGAAAAAAACAGCGCCCCGCTTGGACATTTTTGCGTCACATCCGTAGTTAACCGATTGGTTCTAACTTGATGACGCTGACCGTGTTAGTCCCACACGAAATCATTTGAAATTGTGCTCTACCAGCTCCTTACCAGATTGATATGGCATGTATACAGCTTAAATCAGACTGGCTGGCTGGGATAGATTTCTGTTGGAGTCTCTGGGCTTTGATTGGAGAGATCATCATAGCTTCTTTCTTACTGATTTTGGCTGCAATTCCCCCTGTTTGACCCCAATGTTTTTTCTTTAAGCGCAACCATATCTTATTCATTGTTCCCTATTACACAACATTTTTAAATAACTTTTACTTACTCGTTATTGAGGTTTTAGTAAAGCAAGAAGCGGCTTGTTTTTCTGTAAATATGACGGTGTGTCATGCCTGGCTTGAGAGCTGATGAATAAAAGTCTGCTTAAATCTGCTGACAGAATTTAAAGTAACACAATTGTCAAACATTAGTTTAAAAAAGCTGTAAATATGTGAAGCTGAACAGCACAGGTGTCTGACTGGCTCATTTTGATCTTGTTGCTCATCTACTGTTGCACTCAGTTAAAAATTTAATTATATCAACTTCTGAGCTCATTGCTATTGAACGCTATTAATGTATGATTATATTTTCAGCTCAATGTCATCCTTCACCAGGACATTACCTCTGAATTAATCATCTACAGAGTGCTCTGGGGGAAAACTAGCTCCCTGTAGATAACAGAGAATAAGGCAGCCAGCCTGAGATTGTTGTGGCCCTTCTTGAAAACCTTTTTTTGACTGAAAGATAGGAAATTGTGGCAGCTGTTGCAATCTGCCGCAGCCCACTCAAGGCCAGCCCTGTTTGTCTGAGGAGGCATGGATGAGGCATGAATGGCCTGCCTGGCAAGCCGAACGCATTGCCCCGGGGCTGAGGGATTGAAATGGATAACCTGCTTGACCAGAGGCTAGCAGGGACACTTTGAGGGCTGGAGGGGAATGTTAGGTCATATGGAGATGGAAATAAATGAAGGTGACCTCTGGATTAAAGATTAAGTAAAATACTACATGTAGCCAAAAATTATTCATGCCACCTGGTAGGTTTAACCTTTTTACTTGAGCAACATTTTGCTTCTGACTGGAAAGGTTGCTGTAGACATGTTGGTAAACAATATGATACTTCAATGCAACATATTTTGGGGAAAAAAAGAGTAAAAAGTCTCTTTGTTTGATTTATGGTTGCTGTAAAAAGCATGTCAGGCTGACGGTACAGCTGACAAAGCATACTGCTGGATTCCATGAATGCATCCAGGGAGGAAGCTGTTGCTCAGACTATGGCAAATCAAAGTCTGCTTGGCCTTGGACAACTTTTTCTGGTCAAAGAAAACGTCTAGTCTTCGGTTTTGTTACATAAAACAAAAATGTACTTGTTGGCCACCATAATGTAGTCTTCACTACATTATGGTGTAAAAATGGAGACACATTTGATAGACCAATAGACCACATCAGCATTCAGCATCATCTTGGAGCAGACTGCAGACAAGCTCATCATGATGTTTCATTCTTACAATGACTGCTAAAGATGTGAAGAAGTATTCGGCAAATGTCCTGAACATGTTGGAGTGGTGCTTCCAGAGTCCTGACTTGAATCTAATAAAGAATGGTTAAAGGGAGCTAAATATAAGGGTGATGGCATGGAGACCTTCCAGACATATTGGCTTGGAGCTCATCACAAAAGATGAAAGGTCAAAGATACCAGTAGAAACATGCGGAAGGCTTCTTGGCAGTGATGAGAAACATTTGATTGTAGAAGCTAGCCTAGCTAGCCGTATACACGCCGTATCAGTCTGGAAAGGCAGGACTAACAGGCTCAGCGTCAACAGGTTAGAACCAATCAGATAACTACAGATGTGACACAAAAAACTCCAAGCAACGCACTCTGTTTTTTTGTAATTTGTTGTCCAGAAAACATGTTATGCTATTGAGCAAATTCTCCAGTGAGTGATTATTTTTTTATGTCCTGAGTATGCATGGTGTACTCACATGTACTTTCTTAATTTTCCAAGGCACCAAGTTTGTATCTTGACTGTTATGGGTACAGAAAAGTGCTGCTGCATTATGGGTAATTTGTCCGCTGAGAGTGCACAGCAAAAACGGAACTTAAAATAAGTAAAATGTTCTTAAAATTAGTGCATTTGTCCTTGAGCAGGTACATAAGATGATTTGCCAATGGAATAAGATTTTTGCACTTAAAATAGGAACAACTCATCCATCGTCTTATTTGAAGTGCAGGATGTCAAATTATCTTATTTTAGGGGTCAAAATACTCATTCCATTGGCAAATAATCTTATTTACCTGCTCACATCAAGGACAAATACACTAATTTTTAGAACATTTTACTTGTTTTTAGATCCGTTTTTGTAGTGTGATGCAACATAAAGTCCTGCCTCCTGCGCTATGATTAATGATAATAATAATCCACTTTATTCGTAATGCACTTTACGTTTGATACAAAACCTCAAAGTGCTGCAGAGGCAGACAGATTCAGTCATTAAAAACATAAAACAAAAAATATCCATAGAGAAAGAAGCTTTAGTCAGCATAAACATTCATGAAAAGGAAGGTTTTACGTCCTTTCTTTAAAGCATCAACCGTCTGTGGAGATCTGAGTCAGTCCCGAAGGGTGTTCTAGAGTTGGGGAGCTGCAGCCACAAAGGCTCTGTTGCCCATCGTTCTAAGCCTCGTCCTCAGCAGGACCGGACGGTGCTGTTGGCCCGACCGGGTCCGGGTGGATGTTTGAGGTGTGAGCAGTTCAGTGAGGTAAGTGGGGGCCACACTGGTCTGGTCAGTTTTTGGCTGGAGAGCATGGAGCCGTACCATGGCTGGCCAGGACATGTTGAAGCAGCCAATAAAAGCTCTTCCCCTTATCATTAAGAAGGGAATGAATCATTTTTGATGGCATTTTTGTTAGATGGAAATAAAAACAATAGGGCTGGGCAACGATTAAAATATTTAATCGCGATTAATCGCATAATTTGCCTGATTAATCATGAATAATCGCATTGTATTTACAAACTCCAAGAATGAATTCAAAAGTAGTGTAAAGAGCACTTTTATTTTAATGTTCTGCTGCCATATGAACAAAAGTGTTGTAACATTTGTAGCACTTATCAGTAACACATATTTAGTGTAAAGCTCAACTTAAACATGTAAAACAAAAAATAGCAATAATAATAAATTAAAGCTTATTGCCACTGACAGGGAATTCTCTTTATGGGAAAAAATCTAACAAAAACAGGCAATTTCTGAGGTAACAGCAGGGAGCAGCATTACCATTTTATGTTCAATACCAAAGTTTAACTTGGCAGTGGTTACAACTAACTTGTTTCTGTCATATTCGTTGCTGGAAGAACTTTAAACTGAAATGCTTGCTAACTCGATATGCTTGCATGTTTATTTGACATTAACACGTGTTTTTTTGTTGTTGCTTTCTCGCGTGCATATAGTGAATGGCAGGGAAAAACAGGCAAAAACACATGGATACTTTGAAACGAGAAGCGACTTCACCGACGGCGTCGATGCAGACCCCCCCGCTCCGCTCCGCACAAAACTTGTTCCGTTCGCCAACTCACCGCCTCGCCTAAGCAAATTCCTGCGGGAAACACCGCCTTCCGCATGTCGGCTTTGTTTTTTTCCGGCCAGTATCTTTCTTCCTCTTTGAATCCGAGGCTTGGCTGACAGCGAGGTTATTGGCGCATTATCGCCACCTACTGTTCTGATTCAAACCCCTACACCGCAGCAACAGACCTTCACAAAATAAAACCATGTGAGCAACATGCGTTAACGCGCGTTAAAGTAAATATTGCCGTTAATAGTCTAATGAATTAACGCAAAATTAACGCGTTAACTTGCCCAGCCCTAAAAAACAAGTAATTTTAATTTCTCCAATGCTCCTTGTAAATTGTCCTTTGTCATTGAATAACGCTTCTTGGTTGAATGAAAACAATCGAAATCTTGTGGGGATATTTTGATCATCTCTGTAAATCTTTAAAACCTCTTGATATGACATCCTTTTTTTGTTGAGAAGCTTTAAACTATTATTTACAAAATCACTTTTTTTCCCCAAGGAAATAAATGTTAACCATTAATGATGAAATGTTTTGTATGGTCCACACTGCTGGGCTACAACAGGCAACTGTGTGCAATCTTAGCCAACATCTTTTGTTATGAAAGAAAATCTCTGGTCTTAATCTTAAATAAGCTCATGGGTTGGGGTCACTCAGTGCAATCTAACGATTTAGTGTTCTCCCAAACAAATATCGAGCAGTTTCTTATTTTCTGGGAACTGCTCTTTGTGTAACTGCTGTTTCAACAGACATGTGATTATTTTCTTTTCTTGCCCAGTCATGATTGCTGCTCCCTCTGTCTCCCTTTCCTCACCCCCCTCTCCCTCTTGTCAGCATCTAACACATAATAAGTGCAGCAAACTCGTAGCTTGCTCTCCATTTATTGTTAGACTGATATATCAGATTCAGCTGGCACTTTCATTGTACAGTTTAAACTTTTTTTTTCATCAAGATTTTATACTATCCATCTTGCAGTGTGAGATTACAGTTTTGAAATTGCGCATTATGCCAGGCTTCATTCAAGACTATTGTCTAAATTAAATCCTCAGGTGGACCAAATGTTTTTCCATTTTAACATTGTCCAGCTACTTTATCAATAACCTGATTATTTTGGCGGATGCCTTTTTGGTCTTATCATAAATGTGTTAAGGTGCCTTCACATCAACGGGGACAAGGCGAATGGTGCGAGTGATTTACAGGTTATCCCTATGTAAAGACGTGATGCGAACGTTGCGTTTCGAGCGATGCGGATGGAAGTGAAACTGCAAACACTGTGATGGACAGGTGACTAGAGCAAAGTGAAATTTTTACATCAATTCACGTCGCTTCAAGGGTCCTCCTCAGCCATTTATTTAAAGGTGCATTGCGCATGTTGCCCATGTTTTTAAGTTAAATGTTGTTTTTTCTTTCCCATATATGTCCTTACAATTGCCTGTGTGAAATGAGTTATCTTCTATTTACCGCAGTTGCCTCTATAGCCCAATTAGTGAGTTTGGGAGAGAGAATCGGACCAAACCGTCTGGGTGATTGCATGCGTGTCACGCGCTGCGCGCTCTCGTTCAAACAGTTTGAAGTGTTGTTGAACTTTTACTTTGTTGAGAGTCTCCGCTGCCACTGAGGCATTAGAGAACACCGACTGTTTTGGAAGATGGACCAAAAAAGACCAGCAACAAGCTCATCTTAGATCCAATCACAGACTCCAACACAAGAGTTAAATTTTTTTTTACTGTGACGAAAAGGGCAAAATTGGACTGAGATCACCAAAGGAACAATACCAGAGTAAATAACGGGGCAGTTTTCAAGCAATGGAGGGAGCTCGGTTCTGCCTTCTTTTTGCTAAAAAGACTAGACGCTTTGTTGCTAAGATCTTTTACTTCTGACAAAATTTGCATCTGCTGCTTCGGGAGCGCACATTCAGCAGAAATGGCGAATCCAGTCAACTTCGCCTCATTTCCAACCAGCTACTTAATAGCTCTTGATAACAATCCATGGTGTTCATGCACTGGTTCGCTCGGGCGCGTCCTCGTCCTGGCTTGTCGTGCAAAGACACATATCTGTGAGACTGACTGCAGAAGTGTAAAGGCAATCACGGCTCCCTCACTAAACTGGAGAACAAACGCTGCTTTCACAGTGAAATTGCCATTAAAACAGAAAAGTTGCTTTTTTGAAAATGAATAAATCGACGAAGCAGAGGTCTGAAAAGTCGTTGCACTGCTTTGACAAGAGAGCGTCAGCCTCCTTGGAGAATGGGAGGGGGGGATAGGGGTTTGTCTTTTCCCTCTCAGAATTGTAATCTGTCTGGCAGAGACTTTAGATCTCGCTGAGTGAACTAGACCGAGCCAAACAAGGTTTTTTTAAATGTTAAATATTTCGACTGTACAATTTGACTATATTTCTATTGAGCAATGGTGGCTTTAATGACTGAAGAAGCCTGATTCCGTCCCCCAACATGGGGCAGCAGGTCTTCATCTTGGGTCCTGGGCAGACGGAAGTACCACCGGAAGCGGCCGTCATCCAGACTCCAGTACAGGTGGTAGGACTTGCCAAAGCAGGTGCATCTCTGGAGGATCTGGTGGACCCAGGAGCGGCGACACTGTTTTTTTGGCTGTGCACATTACATACAGCACCATGACTCAGCTGCATTGTTAGCGCAAATTGTTTGCGAGTGAGAGGCAAAATGTCAAGCGTCAGACAGATAATCAGTGCGAAACATTTGCTTTGTTCGCGCTTGGTGTGAACATACCTTTAGATGCTTCTGTCTTTCCTTTAGCTTGAATGGTGTCATTTTCAAACATCAGAAATTATCTGAACCAATTAACCCATGATATTCCATTTATAGAAGTCATTGGTATTTTGACAGCTGCAAGAACATTTTGAGATTAATTATGTTTAGGCAGCACTTGAGAACCTGTGATGATGGAAAAGACGCCTTTAGTTCAGATGCATCAACAGTGTCGTAGATTTTCTTTTTTTTTTTACCAAATTCTGTTATCTATTTATGCCACCATGGTAACAAAGCCGATCTTAGGAAACAAATACTACATCAAAATCAATGCTTTTATACTAAAAATCATTACATTTTGTGCAGCTTAAAAGTATTGGTTAATAATTACTTTACATCCTCAGTTAAACTACAATTTTTAAAGGCAATCTCAGGAGGAATCAATAGCTTGGCAATCTATGTTTTTCCTATTATTATCTATAGTTGAAACCAGAATTTTACATATATTATATAGAAAGAAATGGAAGCTTTTTTTCTCACTGTCAGACACGAGGATGAGAAACAACGCTGAATAAACCTTTCCAGTCTTAGGTCCGTTAGGATAAACAAAATTATTTCTATTTTCTAAATGCCAGAATAATGAGAGCCATATTTGTTTGACATTGTTTTATTACTTTCTTGTAGGTTAGAAGTGTATATACATCTTTGCTAATATTTGCCACCCTTGCCTTCAAACTGTCAAACCTTTTGGATCTCCTTCAAAAAGCTTCTCACAAAAGTTGGAAGGAACTTTGGCCCATTCCTCCTGAGAGAACCCGTGGAACTGAGCCAAGTTTGTAGGCCGCCTTGCTCGCACAAGCCTTTTCAGCTGTGCCCATTACTGTTCATTCGGATTGAGATCAGGGCTTTGTGAACATTGACTTTGTTACCCTTAAACCACTTTTTTGATTTGGGTAATTTTCCATTTGGAATACCAGTTTGAACAGATGAACATGACAGCACCTTCAGACATTTAGAAATTGCACCCAAGGGTGAACCAGCCTTGTACAACTCCACAACTCTCTGCCTGATATCTTTGCTGATTTCTTTTGACTTGAAGAGAAACAAATATTTTTCAGCTCTTTTCAGGCGTCTAAAAGCCTATGGTCGCCCAAAATTCTCTGGTCTGAAGGGGATAAGCTACCTAAGTATACTACCTGTTTTGAAATGTTATTGTTACTACATGAATTTGCAATTAAATAAATATATGTACAGATTATATTTTATGTGCAGTAGGCGCAACCCAACAAAGAAAAAACCTAACTCACAAAAAATCTATCCCCGTCCTGAATCCCCCCAACTTCTTGACATTATTGGTGGAAACCTGTCCAATTCATTGACCTTTCATCGACTGCTTCTTTAAAATTCAGCTTAATGAAAAGTTTTTTTTTTTCTGGCAGGGATTTTTCTTCTGTAGTGGCTGTAAGATTCAGTCAGCATGAGTGATAAAGCACCACAGTGCTTCATAACACTGAAGGGGCGCGATATTCATCTTCTGTTCCCTTCACCTCGTTAACACCATTGTCAGTAATGGATAATGGCCAACGCTTCTCTCCCCTGCTAATGAACACCAATATCAGTCTTTAGGTGTTCAGGATTGATGACATGCCTTAATCGTCCCATCTAATTGATACCCTACCATGCAGCACATATATTTCCCTGATTGGGTCACAGGGTGATCCCTGGGATATTGCACTCTGGCCAAGCAGCCTAATGAGTATCTCCCCTCATTGAGTGATAAGAAGCCATGCATGCACTAATGGCAGGGGAAGAGCCTCTTAATCTCATGGCTAATGGCACTCTCAAGTTGGATACAAAATCAATTAAGATGGCTCTTCTAGCACATAAGGATGTTTGAGGGACTCTACACTGATCAGATGTTGGTTTGTTTTACCCAAGATGACTGAATGATTGACTCAGAATCTGCCAAGAGAGAAATGATACTCGCAGATGACAGGGGAGCATTTCTAGGTGCAGTAGCAGTAAAATGAATGTTCAGCATTACTGTGTGCAATGTTCGTTTCGTGTGCAATTGTTCCTTTCAACTGTACGCTGAGAAATCTTGTGATGAAATTAAATATACCATGTATTACATTACAAGGTCTTAAAAATCTGCATAATTTTTTATTTTTTTTGGAGAAGTAATATTCATTCATTCGTAACTCTGGCTTAGTCTGGGTTTTGTTACCCTGTTACTCTGGCTGGATGAATAGACTAGGGGTGTGCAAAATAATCGTCATGACGATGATTCGCGATTCTAATATTCGCGACCCAATGCATCGATTCTTGACGCCAAGAATCGATTATTAATTTAAAAAATGACTAAATAAAATTGCATGAATGGTTGGCGAACATCAGCCAAAAACAAGTGGAATACAACTTCCAGTCCAGTAGATGTCGCTGCAGATGTGTTGACACCCGCTGCCTTGTGTCACAAGCATTTCCGGCCGCGGGATACTACGACGCGTCATTCATAAACAAAACATGGAGGAGACTGAGAACATCGCCCGGCTCCATCACATGTCAAGTCAGATGTTTGGACGCATTTTGGCTTTAAAAACAAAGAAGGTAAAAACAAAATTGATATGACGCACGTAATTTGCAAACACTGTTACATCGTGATGAAATACTGTGGGAACACAACAAACTTAAAAGGCACACATGCTGAGGCGCCATCCAGAAAAACAAGAGCCGCCAGCGCCGCAAGCACTGATTTAACAAACAACATTCGATTGCATGCTAGCCCCAACATCTACACGCGCATACATTTGAATGTTTTCATTTCATTGGTTTAAAGGACCACTGAGGCCATGTAAACGACACTGATTATCCTTATTTTGTTATTTTAAGTTTTATAAATCCTAAGCACTTTTTGTCAGTGTGTCCACTCCAGTAATAGTAATATTTGTGTCCAGTTACAGTAATTTTTATTTTCACGGCAATACCTCCAAAATTCATTTCAATAAATACAGCTATGTATGAATTCAGTTGCTTTCAGTTACAGTATGTATCAATTGAAGACACTATCCAGATCATACATAGCCAGTGAGCCATTGGTGTACAGTGTTCAGTGAAAATATCACAATGCATTGCGATGCATCGCAATAATTCAAGTATCGTGATGCATCATGATATAATCACATTGTGGCATGTGAATCGTGATTCGAATCGAATCGTGACTTCTTTGGCAATACCCACCACTAGAATAGACCTAAATGTGTTCTTATTTATTTAACATTCAACCCTGTAATGCGGTGGCGACTGATGACTCGGGAAGGAAAAGCACAAGATCGGTGCTCCTCTTAATTAGTACTGATTTGAAACAAAAGTTGCAGAAAGTAAATTATGTCAGTTAGCTTACGCCTCCGTCTTGTTGGACTGTCGTCGGCAGGGTACAGTGTTGCTAACACAGGTACCAGTCGCAGGGTCCACGGCTTCTACAATAACAAAGGGCCGCTCTTCCAGGGTAGCCACGGTCAGATGTCTGTAGTCAGACACGGGCTCAAAGTAGGAGCCAAACCGCGGCCACACGGGGTATCTCATCTGCAGGATTCCCGTCTCATACGTCCCCACCTGAAGGAGTGAAGAGAAGAAGCATGAATCAGCAAGATGCAGTGAAAAATCGCCTGTTATAATATTCGGCTGTTAAAGGAATAGGCAAAAGAAACCAAGACCTTCTGGGAGAAGTCTTCATGTTACAGGAACATGTCCTGGATGTGAATGTTAATGTACCCAATGCTATAAAGGAATAAGCTATGCACCTTTTAAACTGGTAACAGTAAAATTGCGTAGTCCAGTTCAGGTTTAAGCTTTTCATTCATCCATAGCTGTGAGCCAAGTTTTACTTTCCTGAGTCTGAAGAATTTAAATTTCAGGAAACAGAATTTGTAAACAGTATAATTAAACATCTTAATGAAAACAACACAGTTACAGCTCCTCTACATTGATCATAAAATGACTTTAATTTGGCATTGATAGGAATTGAGCATTTATGTAAAAGTCGGAACAGAGTCACTAAGGGTTATTTTAAAGACCCATAACCTTCTTCTTTTATATAGTAGCCGGTCTAGTTAAAGGGTATGCACTCATATAACAGTTAAGTGTAAAAATAGTAAAAGTTGACCCACTTCACACGTGGCACACATTCTGTCTCTTGAATTTTTCATTATAATCAGCTTGCCCCAATGTTCTCTGTGTTTAGTGGTGGTCATAAAACAAAGAACAGCTGAGCAAAAATCAGCTGTTTACTCTGTCTAAGGAGCAGCAACCCTATACTATGTCCTTCACTGTCTGTTTGTATTAGAGCAATATGAGATAATAGCAGCTTCTTCTTTCCTAGAAAGCACTTTTAACACTAGGCTTGTGCCTCACCCCTAGATGTGTGATAACTAATGCAAATGTCAGCTGATTCTCTTATTCAGCATTAAAAACTAAGCGACTGCTTCAATAAATGTCAATAACTTCCTGCAGATAAACAAACTGTTTGAACAAATTGTTTTTCTTCCAGCATAATCTCTGCTGTTTATGCAGGGGGAAAAAAGCAATCCTATCTCAACACTGCAGTGAGTATAGCTTGTCACAATGAAATGAAAAAGGGTAAAAAAAAATGGAAAGGGGGGGGGGGGGTTACAAATATATAATTTCTCCTTGGACTTTTTGCTATTCCTCTCTGCTGCTGCTCATATCGACCATTCTTGCAGTTTAATTGATGCTTCTTTTATTGGCATTTTGTCAAGTGAATTAAATTTCAAATTATGGAAAAACTCTTGGGTGAAGAAACGGTTTCCCTTTGATTCTCAGACTTGTTCATTGTTTATTAATTAATCTCATAAAGCACACAGCAAATATGACTGTTGGTTATTTGTACATAAATAAATGCAATTAAAAAGGCATTTTCAACATGTAATGAAATTTAAAACAACCCGAGTGGTGAACAAAAGTATAAACAAAGCCTATAGTGGTTATAGACGCTTAAGGTGATAAGTTATATGTAAATTTGCCCCCCCACCCCCCCCCCCCCCCCCACCCCATAAATAAAAAAAAAAAATCCCTTTTCAGCAAAAAGATCATTTCAGGGTCTGTATTCATTACAGATAAACAGCAGAATAGAGTTAGCGTCTTATTGCCTTGCATTTGATCCTGCTCCAAGATAACACAGGAGTCAGGACCAATTCTCCTTATGCTCTGAGTCTTTTTACATTTCCTTTCTTCTCATCTTACCCATGAATCTTGACAAGTCAGTTTGACATTTGACCACTTAAAGCACTTGGATTTATTGTGGGAAAAAAAATATCAGGTAATAACTGCTAGTGACTGAGGTTACCAAAATAATTTATCTCAAACTACTGAGACATATTGAATTATTCAAAGATACCCATTTGTGTGAAAGTCAAAATAAACTGTCAACTTGTCTTCTTCTGACCTCTGTGCTGCAATAAGAGAGACATCTCAACAATCACCTGCTGCTGGATGTTTAAACTCTGCTAACATGCCGAGTTCAGCCAGAAAAACATATGAGATTCTCTTTTTCGACAAGATAAACACACAGGAGTTGTTGGGAGGAGCTTTCCCTGAAAGGCAGACGGACAAAAACAAACGGAATGCTGACCGACTCCACGTTAGCTGCTCTGATGCTTCAAGCTAACGCCATGAGACTGGTTTTTTGAGAGCAAGTTAAAGGGTAAGCAAAACTCGTGGATCTACAACAGTGAAGTAGTAAACCTCCCAGAAGACATAAGCTAACACTGTCTGTTTAAATGTTAGCGACGGACTTCTGTTAATTTTTTTGCAGGATAAATCAGCCCAGGAAAAGGTTAGTCAGCCGACAGCTCAGTTGGCTAATAAGTCTGTGTACAAGTTGTAATGACTTGCTGTGGCAACCCCTGAATAATGGAGCAACCGAAAAGACTCTAAAGTCAAGTTTGTCATGTTTTAATTCCTCAATGTTTTGTTCTTAACCAACGAAAAACCCTGTCACTTATTTTTTATTTTTTTTGTTGCAGTATTGAAAATGGTATAAAGTATTGAGTATGGCTGGACGATATGCCCTAGAAATAAAATCAGATTTTTCACAATAAATTCTACTTACAATTTTATTCGATTTCCTTTATTTAACAAACAACAACTGAGAAACATCACAGATATCATTCAAATAAGCTTTTTTTATTTGACACACACTAACCAAAATGAATTTCCCTATTGGGCAAATGAGTGTCCCTATTGTAATTAATAGTGCAATAACTTGCCTTTTCACAAGTCTCAAACAGCAGCTGCCTGTCAGACAGCGCTGAGGGAATAGAGAGAACCCATGCAGCTCTAGCAGTTGTGAGACAGTAACGGTGGAAAGATCGCTGCTTTCAGGTGAAGCTGCTAAATCGCCAAAAACATAAAAATGGGTCTGAAGAGTCCCCAGATATGAGTCGCTAAGTAGGAAACATTGGACTGTCGTCTCTAGTTTCCCTTCTCAACTAACAGCAGAGCAGCCCAGTAGACACCAGCAGCTTCATTCACTACCAGCTGGAGGAGTTGGTGTTTCAAAAATAAATTAACATTTCACAGTATTTAAATTAATTTTAAATTATGATTAGAATAAGGGCACAAATATACAGTAGCTATGCTATATCATATGCTTTACGGCCATATGCTTTTCGTTTTAACATGTATTTGAACTGACTGAAGATTTTGCCGGGGTTAATTTTGGTGTGGCGGTGCACCACGATGTAGCGAAAACCTTGGTAATGAAAAGTTTCCTCTTTAGAGTATTTCCACAATATATTTTCTTAAACTTATATTCAACATTGTAAGCTTTTACCAAAACAATTTCCCCTTTCAGAACTGATATATATAGTTTTTTTGTATTGGCAAACAAAAAAAAATCAAAATTTTCCAAAAATTAAATCTTCAAATTCAAATGAATTGATAAAATTAATTTATCGCACAGCCTTAGTATCGAGTTTGAAATTTTGATATTGTGACAACCCTAGTAGTGAGAACATTGCATTATTCCATGTTTATTAAGGGAAAAAGTGAGGCATGTAATGTATCATGTGTTTGGCAAGAGCTGGATTAAAACAGCTGATGTATGAATCGAATGAGCTGGCAGCCCATGTTCAGCGAGAAGGCTGGAGGAAAAAAGCAATCTAAAGGTGCAATTGATTTTCAGCTTGCAGTGTAAGCAGGCTCAAGGCAACAGAAAGTTAAGCACAGAAAATAGACTGCTTCACACATCTTGGCTGGGATTTAGTGAAATGAGCAGAATGCCGCTCCCTGAAGTGAGAAAACTTTTTCTCTGGCTTGAAAGGTTTATGTAAAGGTCAGCATGTTGGAAATAACAAGTGGAGAATCAGGGAATGAAGCTCCAACCTCGGTTTAAATCTACTGTTCATATAAAACACGTTATGTCCTTGCCCATCTTTACGGTGTTACGTCTAGGATTTATCGAACATTTTTTTTATAGAAGGTTTTGCAGCGGGGCAAGCTAAAATTGTTTTACGTATATTTAAAGAACTATTTAAGGTCTTACTAGTAGTACTAGTACTAGTAGTTTTTTCCATGTAATGCTTTTTTTGTTTAGTGTAACACTATTGGAAAGAAGTACTTTTATATTCACACAAACCATTCAAACACATAATGTTAAAGTAGATATGCATTATAATCTTGCAACACATTAAGGAGGATTCAAGACTTGGTTGTAGGAGTAAGCCAAAATGTCACAGAAACTTTTCATTTGTGTTCCTTGTCCTAAAATAGTATATTTATAGTATTTTTGTTTTTAATACCTGTTTTTTATGCCATTTCACAGTTAATTCATAACATTTAAAATAGGGACGCAAGCAAACAATTGACTTCTGATTAATTTTCCAAAAATGGTTTATTAGATTAAAATTGATTCCCTTTGATTAACTGATAACGTCCGCTTAGACAGACCTTTTTTCAGTGTTGTGGTGTGACCGCCATCCAGAAGGGGGCGCCGCTGCTCATCCTTCAGCGGATCCAGACCACAGACTAGCTGTAGAGAAATAATAATGGCGGTGCATTCCAGCAACGTGAAATGTTCAAAACGGGGTCTTTTTTGGGATTATTTGAAACTGTTTAATGACGACAGGAATACAAAATGCACCGTATGTGGTTCTTTTTTAATAAATAGCTCCTTATGTAATTACCTAAAGCGCCCATTCAGTTGTGGTATCAACTTCACTGTAAATAAAATGCTCCCACGACTCAAACACCTGAATCATGCAACTTTTCTTAAACAAAATGACTTTGGGTCCGTTCAAACCTTAAAAAGAGAAAAGTCAGTTTTCAAGTCAGGGATCCTGTTTGTGTTCTTCCTCAGTGTTCAGTTGCCAGTACTATTGATTCAATTCTTAACCCTCTCGGGGATATTTTAAATTATTTTTATGTTTGTTTTTATTTTTGAGTTAACCTTTAACATATATCTCTTTAAATGATTTTTTTTTTTTTTTACATCTCACTGTTTATTGGGATTTTAAGTCTTTCACATATTTGTGCGTTTCAGCCTGTATTTGATACAGCTGGCATAAAAGTGTTAAAAAATATTGGGTTCCTGTTTTTAAAATTTAGCATAAAAAAAAGGCCTTCATGTTATGGAAAGACTATGTTGATACAAGAGGAACCAGAAGTTTTTAAGAAAATGGCCGCGTATGAATTGATTGGTAGTCAGTCGATAAGATCAATCAACTTTAACTCATTAATCAAGAACTTGAATCCCTAACTTGAAACCTAAGGTGTATTTTAAATTACAAATCTATATTATATATTTATATTGTAGCTGTAAGTATAATCTAACATGAAAAAATTTAGTTTTACTGTGGATTATCAATTCTCTGATAATACTATCTTCTTTTTTTGTGAAAAATATCCTAATTATGTGGAAGTAGGTTTGTTAGATTAACTCATTAATCAATAACTTGAATCCCTAATTTGAAACCTAAGGTGTATTTTAAATTACAAATCTATATTATATATTTAAATTGCAGCTGTAAGTATGATCTCAAATGAAAGAAATGAGCTTTACTGTGGAGTATCGATTCTCTTAATGCCTGACGCTTAAGTATTGCACGTTAAGTTATATTTATAACATAATGACTTTAAAAATGCCTGTGGCTGTTTTTATGAGAATGGTGTTTCAGACTAGAGGAGAAAGGGAGTCACATCTCGTTCACCACCTTGGCTACATTTTTGAATAAATCGATGAAGGATAGTCACTCGACTCTGTGTTGTTGTTTTATTATGTTTTCAGAAAGGACGTTAGAGTCTAAGTGTCAATATTTGAAGAAGGTGTGTGAAATGTGGCACATTGTTGTGAGAGGAAGATGATGCTTCATTAATCGGTTCATTGGTATCAGTAAAGGTTGAGCTTCTCACAAATGTTTCTGCTTGAAACCAATGTCCTGTAGCTGCAGAGTACCTCCTTGTTTTCCTATTTTATGAGCTGAAACTTGTTCGTGGTCAGCAGTGGTGTCTGAAACACATTAAAGACGTTGTTCTGTACAGAAAGCTGTGGGAAATGAGCCACCGTCAGCCATCAACAAGCTTACCTTGTCCCACTGTCTCTCTCTGTCCAGCGTGATGACGATCATGGCTGGGTTCACCAGATAGCCATTACTGTTGAAGGAGAAGTCGTTGTGCTCCCATGTTACATTCAGCATGTGTCTGAAGGAACAACACAAACAAAAGTTGATCAGGGACTTAAGTCAAATGCTACCTCTGATGGGCACTGGATGGAAAAACAATAGAAAAAATATTCACATTCATAGAGCTAACAGTGCTTTTTTAAAATTTCAGCTATTTTATCACAGGGAAAATATAAAACTTAAGCTGTAGTAGAGTTAAAAATAGGAGGAATATTTTGCAAATGCAACTTAATATCGTGATATCTGATAAGAATAACCCAGGTATTCTTACTCCTTTCAACAAAATGTTTCCACCACATCCCAGCTACTAGAAATATGCATCCAGCATGGCATCGAGAGCAGTGAAAGTCTATCCACCTGGATAAATATATCATTGACTTGCAGAATTTGCATGCATGGCACTTGAAAGAAAATAACCGACAAAATATTGCGTCCAAGCTAGGCCTGGACAATTAATCATATTTGGAATATAATCCGAATTTTAAGAGCAAGAGGAGGAGCGTGTGTGAAATGCATTGCCGCTTCATCTGATCTCTGGTCCAGTCGCATGATGGTCCTGTACGTCAGTCTGACTGTACATTATATCAATGACGAATGGAAACTGTGCACCAGAGTCCTCAAGACGGCACATTTTCAAGCTGAATGGACCAGGTTTAGGCTCTCTGTATGGTATAGGTATCTTGATATACACCTGTATGGTGTATATCAAGAAAGAGGCCCTTGTCGGTATTACTTCTGGCACAAAGTTAAAGCTGCTGAGATCAATAGATAGATGCTTCTGTAGTGTTTTTTTTGTTTTGTTTTTGGCAGTGTAGCATTAAGAATTGCTGTCTTAATGCCAAAGAGAGCCCAACAGATATTACATCCCCTGAGTCTGCTTCTTCACCTGCAAAGAGAGATATAAAAAGAACTGCAAAACCAGTTACAGGTTTAAACAACCAACACAACCAACACCTTGATATCATCACTGAAGAATATACAGAATAATTTAATATGAAATGTATAAAGTGACAGCAAAAGATAATAGGATTTTTCTGTATAGAGGTAAATCTGTAAGCACCTGAGTCCAAGCACCTGTAAGTGTTTCTGAGAGTGCATTTGTGTATGTGAGGTATATCCATAAGAAAAATGCTCAGTAGTGGTTGTGAGGAACCAAAGACCCCCCCCCCCCCCCCAGATGCCCGAAGGGTCCCCCAGAGCAAAGGTGCCCAAGAGTGACCAACACTGATAGATGGTTCCCCCCCAACAGCCACGGTGCCAAAACCCCCGGAAGTTGCAGTGACGAGCCTGCGGGCTCTGCAGGCAGCCAGCTACGCTGGAGCGGATCCAGTCATGGGCCCGGTGACCCGAGTCCCAGGGGCACCCCATCCCCTGAAAGAGCCACGGGGCCCCAGGCCCTGCGGAGCAACCGCCAGGACTGATTCGACACACATCCAGCCCAAGATACCGAGGACCACCAACTTACTTACGCTGCCTCCCCCACACCCTGCCCTCTGTACTTAAGCCGTACCCCCATATTCTGGGGGAGAGCAGAAGTCCCAGCTCCAGCTGACACCCAGGACCAAACAGCCACCCCCACCCCAGACCCTGACCGAGTGGCCCTGCTCCTCCTGCAGGCCCCGGACTCCAGATGGCAATCGGAGAACAGGGGTGTGAGAAAGACCCCGACCCTTCCTCTTCATACGCAAATGTCTTGTTTTCTTTATGTTGTTCTCAAGTGCGTTTATACCTGGGATGGCCAAAAAAAAAAAGAAAAGGGGGTGCCTGGCCTATTCCTTCCTCTATGCAACTGGATCCCCCCCCCCCCCAAGTGCTGTCATCCAAGTTACCCAGCAAGCAAACTGAAGGGAAAGGTGAAATCTTTACATCTCAGGCACTTTCACAAGTCCTCACATGTCTGAACCCAGAACTTGTGAACAGGTGTACATAACCACAGTGCATGAATGTAAGTGTCAGGATTATTGCGGTGTTTTGGGAGCAGGCTGTACCTGGCAATCGGTAAGGGCACATCTTAATGGAGTTCCCTATGTATAAAGGTGCGGCCGCTGCATAGTGTTATTTTTTATCATTATCATTTAATCTTTAATCTATATGCCCTGTTGGGGGAATATGTGTAGTTGGGATTTGCATCTATTGAGATAATTAGTGTGCTGTGATTGTGAAGTAGCCCATGGGGGGGGGGGGGGGGGTGCCCATCCAGTTATCGTTATCGAGGTGAATTGCTCAATAAATCGCAATATTGATTTCAGGCCATATCGCCCAGGTGTGCAGGAGCCTTGTGTGTCTTCTAAGCTAAATCATCGCTCCTACTTTCAGCTCAAAGTCACCTGGGTACTCAGGTAAACTCACACTAAGCCAGGAGACAGAATTCCCCGAGAGAATTTGTATGTCTTGTGTCACACGTGTGGGATCTAATGGGATAAATATGTCCTTTCCTCTTGTGCGTTACAACAGAAAAAGCACACATTTGTTGATTTCACATGGTGCCCCCATTATTTCAGTGTACTGACAATGTTTGCCTAATGCTAAGATGAGGATGATCACGTCTGTTTAAACTCTTACTTCTTCCTTCAGGACGTAGGTGCGCCCTGCCTAAATGTAGGTCTAACAGGCTAAACAATTCCTTTGTCCCTGCAGCTATTGCTTTCTTGAATAACTAATTAACCTGCTTTTTTTCCTGTGTATGTTTGACTGATTGTTGTTTAATTGTTTGTTTGCTACTGAGAGCTGTAAAGCAAATTGCCCTAAGGGGGCAATAAATATTCCTTGAATCTAGGACATTAACGCTCAATGCAGCGCGTTCACAACAAGTAAATGACTCTACGGTCATTTTCAGATGTCCTACAAAAATATAATTTTTTTCTGATTGTCGCACATCACCAAACGTCTTTCTGTTGGAAACAGTAATTCACCTTCCTGAGTCCATGTATGACATAAGATGACTGTGTAATAAATATTAAATTGAATTAAGTTATGATAAAAAATATTCTAAACTCTGCCAGATCTAGATTTGAAGAGATTTTCATTTAATCAAGAAGTTGGAAGGACGAGAAAATATAACCATGTATAAACAAACACGATAGAGACAGAAACATAAAAATAGAGGCTGAAAATTGGATAAATAAGAGAAAAATAGAGAGAGACAGAAGCTGGCTGCTTGTATAAAGCTGTATTCTGTGATATTAATGGAAAGCTAAGTGGAAGAGAAATCTTAGCAATCCCCCAAAAAAGAACAATTAACATAAATACCCCCCCCCCCCCAAAAAAAAAAAAAAAAAAAAATCCCTAGGGGAAACACTGCACTGGGACCATTGACCAAAGCAAACTGATACAATGCAACTCTAACCTAATTTGATGTTTTTAGTTTAGCTGAGGCTGCAGGTTAAAAAGATAAAAGATAAATTAATTTATCACTTCAGTATCAGACCATAACTGGCCCGAATTTATATGGCACCTTTCTAGATCGATTGCTTGAAGCGCTTTACACTACAGCCACACTCACCCAGTCCCACTCACAAATGCTCACACATTTATGCACAATACACATATTGATGGACAACTTGGGTTTAAGTGCTTTGCCCAGGGGAACTACAACAGAAGAAAACAGGAATCGACCCACAACGTACTGGTTGTTAGTTGACCAATCTTTGTACTGAGACAGTTGCCCTCAGATGAGATTGGCTGTTGTCTTTTAGACGTAATTGGATTTGATCTCATCTTTATTTGTGCTGTGTAGATGAGTGCAGATTCAGACATGTTTCTGTTGTTGTTTCTTTTCATTACTGAAAATCAGATTTTAACGCTGCACTTTTCTACATTCCTGGCTTTTTAAATTCTCTTATAATCACTTCCCTGTTGTCTAGACTAGAGTATTTCAGTAGTGTGGTTTGTATAAGTTCTCCTTTTATTGTAATATAAAATTTTATTTATAACCACTTTAAGATCAGCCTATGGATTAACATGGTATAAAATAATAAGATAAATAAGATAGCAAATAATTGAGTTGCATACACTTGATATAGATATGAAAGTAAGAAATTTAAAGGTATAAAGGTTGTGGTTGGCCTTGTATGTTCATAGGATTGATTTATATTGAGTGTGACAGGGAGTCAGTGGAGTTAGTGTACAGGTGTGAAGTAGATGATGTAATGATGCAAGCTCTTTTGTACTAGTTGCAGTTTATGGAGGGTTTTCTAGGGGATATGGAGGGAAGGGAGCTGAAATTATAAAGTCGAGGGTGTCAGTCAGTCAGTTATAGTTTTTGCTTTAATCCCTGAACTACGCATCAGAGCGTTGTGTTGCAGCACTACGCAGCTCAAAGTGAGAGCTCAGACCAACAGAACGCGGTCATTGGGCTGTTTTGTCCATCAAGCTAATAACAGCTAGCGCTAGCCGATGTTGTCCAGGAGGTTTACTAATAGGGAAATTTATTTATATAGCACAATTCAGTACAAGGACAATGCAAAGTGCTTTACATGATTAAAATATTGCAAAATAAAACAGAATAAAAGCAAGTAGGAATAAAATGTAGATAGAAAATTAGAACAAAAAAGTGGTGATTCAGTTAACTAGAACAGTTGAAGGCAATCTTAAACAAATGTGTTTTTAATCTTGATATAAAGGAACTCAGGCTTTTCGCACCTTTACAATTTTTTGGAAGTTTGTTCCAGATAAGTGGAGCATAGGAACTAAATGCTGCTTCTCCGTATTTAGTTCTGGTTCTAGGTATGCAGAGCAGGCTGGCGCCAGAAGACCTGAGTGGTCTGGAGGGTTGATGCCCTGATAACAAGTCCGTGATGTATTTAGGTGCTAAGCCATTTATGGATTTATAGACTAACAGAAGGATTTTAAAGTCTATTCTCTGAGATACAGGGAGCCAGTGTAAGCCACTGTCGTAGATCCAGGAGCTCTAACATCCGTGTCGTACTGTTAGAATGTAGCACCACTCGGCATTTCGGTTTTCTTGTCTTCCTGGGCAAATTTCTCCGAACAATTTTTTCATGTTTATCTTACTGCCTATAAAAAAGGTTTCATGTTTTCTTCTGGCAGTTCTACACCTGTTAGCAGACTTTAGGACGTCCAGCAGCAGCTCATCATTTGAGCGGCTGCAGGGAGGAGACGGCAGTGTCTCTGCGCTGCTCCCGGAAGAAGTGTGAGAATTTATATCTATTTTTAAGCAACTCTATCCTTGAATAATTCATGTATTAGTATCGATTATATCGAGGCAACACTTATTTTGACACCCTTACTATACATCATCTTTGGTATCACTCTGCTATATATATATATATATATATATATATATATATATATATATATATATATATATATATATATATATATAAAAACCTTAGCCTGGTTGGCAGAGAAGTACAGCCCGCAAAAACTGCCTGCGATTGAGACATAAACTGACCCAGATACACACAACCAGACAAGTGCATATGCCTGTAACTGTAAAATAGTGACTCGAGGTCCTCCAACAGCAAGTTTCTCACATATATATGTGCAAATAAGCAGGTAAACGTGTTCAAAAATACCATTTAGGCAGCTTGACAGACAGCAGAATGGTCTAATCACGGCGTTAATTTGACAACTGACAGTGTAACGACTCGTTGTGCTGAAACATGCTGACGAGAACCCTGCTGATGTTTGGCAAACAGACATTCAACTGAAACACATTTGTTCATTTAGCACACAACAGCTGTTGGACTGTGTATTTTGCTCTTTTGGATAAATCTCTGATATGATCAGCCATGGTTTTAAAACAGTAGAGATGCTGGTTCTACAGCAACAACAGCTTGGAATGATACCCTTTGCATATTTCCAACACATTTGAACATAGTCTTATAAATGTGTAAAAAATAATCATAATACTAAAATGTGAAATTGTTACATCCTTGATTAGTTGAGTCGTTGTAGATGAAAATGTTGAGTACATTTCACGTCTCTAGAGAGAACAACAGTCTTGGTTTGACTTACTTTGTTGAGAATGTTGTTTTTATGAATCTGCAGTTTTTGTTGTAAAGTCCAGACTTCTGATTCAAAACGTGAATGCACTAAAATAACATTTGAACAAACTCAGCAAATGGAAAGTTTGCTCACCAGTTTGATTCCCGATTAGAACTTTACACTTAATGATGGAATTTTATTTTTAAGGAACTTACATATGGAGTTGCATTATTGGTTTGGCTGCTGCAGTAAGATGGTCAAAATGCTTTACATCCTGAGGTGAGCTAATGGTACCAGTTAAATCAGCTCCGCCTCACTGAGGACTTGCAGACTGGTGAAACTGATCAATTGCTTCTCTATCTATGAGTTTTTCTCTTCAGTTTTGGAGTTCATTTGGGACTCTACCAATTTCTGTGTAAGAAAATCATCTGGGGTCCTTGATGCGTTTGGCGGCCGCTTTTGATTCTCTTGTTACATCAGTCACATCCTCTGTTGCATTAGCCGTGTGGCACAGCGCTCTCACCTCACACACCACTCCAGCCGAGGTGATGAAAGCCTGGTGGGAGGAGAGCAGCCCACAGCCCGGCGTGTGTGTGAAAAGCGTGTTTAATCTGGTAGGGAGCGGTAATCTTATTAACAGGTGAGCCGACTCGTTATCAAAAGCCTGCTTGAAAAGATCGTCTCATCCAGCGAGCACAGACCCAACAACAGAGGAGGCTGTTTGATCTGGCTGCAAAGAGAAGAGATCTGACGATAAAGCTAATTGAAAGTGCTTTGTTCTGTTTCGCTGACCCAACTTACTCATGTTGCTGAACGTGCGCCGCCCGGGTCTAGCATGTACGAATGATACGGTTTGCACTGTATCAAAGATGGTGATTACCTTCATGCTTATTTTTTTTTTATAAACCGTTTAAGTTTACAGAAGGCATTTTATCTCCAAAGACTGTCGACTCTGAAGTGAAAATTACTTTTGACGTCACAGGTAGAGTCTGAGGTTTCAAAATAAAAATAAAAATATTCTGATTATGCTTGATAGATGGGCCTTGATGATCATGTATAAACATTACCAGACAGTACAGTCCGTTCTGCCTTACTAACCGGAGCTTACATGAGTCAAAAGCTGCTGCTGGGACAGTTTTTTTTTTTATCTCTCCACCTCTTCTCTTTGCTGATTAAAACATTTTTTTCCCCCAACAAAATAGGATTTGCTCTGTGCTCCATGGCACAGATGGCGTCATATTGCCCTTTTGGGCATGATTTAACTGATGCAAGACCACACCCTTATCCACTTTCACTGCCCCTCCTTACTAAATTACCTCACAGTCTACAAGAGAGAGAGGAGAGTGATCACTGCTGAGGAGATGGACCATAAAATATGCTCCATCCGTCACTACAAACAGATGGGAACTCCTAAAACTAAGGCCTCTTTATAACTTGTTTTCAACTCCCAGTGCTTCAGTTATTATGACCTTTAGGTTTGTTAATATAGGGAAGGCTACTGCAATATTTCTTAAAAATATCATCCCAAATTTTGTCCAAAAAAACTCAAATACCGTCCAGTTTTTTTCTCTACCAGCTCTTAACATCTTGACATTTGCTCATGTCTTAATCCTGCAGGTTCGTCTTCTCCTATTGACTTAAGTTTTATTTTTAGAGATTTGCAATGTCGATATGGATTATTTTAATCTTTCTACTGATATTTGGGTGTTGCTGAGGAGTTGGGTTATTTCTCAGTGATTAAAAGGACTTTCCCTTGAGATTCAGCCTTTGTCTTTGAAATCAAATTGTTCTTGTTAAGTCTGTTAAACAATTATTGTTCCATTTCAAAACTTTGTGTTTCAGCCAAGGTTTTTGGAAATACTGGTTAATAATCAGGATTGTTTTTGGACATTTTCTGCTAGGGCTGGGTATTGTTAAGAACCTCACAATTTGATTATATTTCGATTCAATATAAAAAAATTTTGACAGGTATTTTAAAAGAATACACAAATCTTTTAAAATACCTGTCAGTACATTAATATGTCAATTGCAAGCTACCAGAATTGACAAAGACTCCTGGTTGCCTCCGATTTAAGCCTGTTTGCTGTTGCTATGACCCGGATAACTGAGAATTTGCACAGGCATTTCAGATATTTATTTATCGTTAATATAAACTGCCATAGTACACCAGTGTATATATTAATATTTTTGAGCAATTCAATCTCAATATGGAGTACAAAAGTGAAAACAGGACAGTACTGTGTTCACACTGAAGTACAAAGTAAACTTTAAAATATCCCCTTTCTCTTAGAAACTGGGATAATTCACATCATTTTTTTAACAATAACACATCTGAAAATAAAGCCTTGCCCATTTTCAGGGGTGGTGAATCACTGTCAAAATCCGCGCTGCCTCCATGAAAGACGGACACGTGACGGGGAGCGAGCAACCTGGCGCAGTCGCACTGTCAAGTGACAATAATCCAGTCTACTGTCTCATTTATGAGGTCTTGCTACTCTATTCACTAGGGCTGTGTTAAAAAAATCGATTTTCCAATTATAAATTGATTCTAATTCTAAATTTATAAGTTCAATTTGTAAGACTGTTTCAGTCTGCATTCGAGCAGCGGAGCTTTGTGTGGTTTAGCTCGAATGACCCAGACCACGACAGAACCCTGTTACTGGGCTGTCCATGAAGCTAACAACAGCTAGCGCTAGCTTACAGGTCTGTTGTCTGGGCGGGTTACAACTTCACTGATGCACGTGAGCTTTATGTTGCATCTGTGTTGTACTGTTAGCTAAGCACATAGCACCGCTACGCCTACGGTCTAATTTAGGTGTAATTTTGACATCTTTTTCAGCGTTACGCTGAAATGTGCTGGAGGAAACCTTGCTGGTTGGAGTTGCTAATTTACTCCATCCATCCTCCAAGGTATGTCTTGGATTGCCTGAAATAAATGTATAAATAAATGCGTATATGCCGGTGCAACTTATTTTTTTTTTTCCTCTTTATGATGCATACTGATGCAACGTATATTCTGGAGCAATTTATAATCTGAAAAATACGGTACATTTTTAAAAGGTTATGTTCAATCAACTCCTTTGTCATGGAAGATTGTACACTTATTGAGGTTTAGCTTGAAAACAGGGAAGCTTCCTTTAGGAAGACCCTGAAGTCAGACAACCTGGGTGTAAAGCCACACGTCAGAGCTTAAACTTTAGTTTAAGTTGATTTGCTGAAGTTAGATGTCTTTTTAGATGTCTTTTAATGATGTTAAACATATCTTGGTAAATAATATAATTGCCCAACTTTATATTTTGGATTTCAAGTCTTATATTTAATTAATTTTATCTGAAAAAGATCTTAGGAAAACTCTTTAAACTTGTGGAAACCTCGCTACACAGCAACCCAAACACTGCAAATTACACCAAAATATTCAACACGTTTTCCTTTTAACTTTTTTTAAAAAAACTTCTAAATTCTCATATCCAGAAGCCTTATATCCTAGTTTCAGATGCCTTTGGAGTACAGCAAGTACACCGAACTCTACAATAAATGTAATTTTTACATGTATTTTATGCTCATTCATCAAACATCACATCTAAAGAAAAGCTCCAAATATTGTTGTTTTTATATACAGCTGGGCTTTTCTCTATAACTATTCAAAGGTTGTGTTGAAGCAGTTTACTGTATTTAATTCTGATTGACACAGCGTTTAAACATTAATGAAGAGTTTGCATCATCACTACAGTGCATTTCAGTATTACCAATTTAAATGTTTATATTAGAGCTTTACGTTGTCTTACCTGAAGAGAGTGTCGTTGGTAGTGGATTGTTTGACGGGGTTGTGACAGTCACTGTGGCCCTCAGGAATGAAGCCTCTCTGCTTCCTAAAGCTCTGCACACCTTTAACCACAATGGCTACCCCATCCCGCACTCTCTTCCTCAGACTCATCCTCCAGCGGTCTGTGATGATGCTGATTATCCCCACAGGGAAGCTGTCAGGCGGCGGGATGTCTGGGTTTCCCACAGCCATGCTGGGGATTATCCAGATGTAGCCTGGTCCCACAAGTCCAACCTCAGTTGCTAATGAAAAAAGGTACTGAGCCTCGTCGTGGGAACAGTAGACCAGGAGGACCTGGGCATCGATCTGTTGCAGCAGCCTCCGTGCTCGTATGTCGTTGGTGCTGTCAGCTGACATGTCGAAGGACAACACGTCCTGCAGATCCCACAGGAAGTAGCTGGTGTCTGTGAAAGACTTAATATAATCCACGTAGGCTTCATAACCTGGGTACAGGCTGGTTATGACCACAAAGCTGTCCCAGTTGTACTCCTCCATCACCTTGAACATGCCGTTGATCTGCTGCTCGATGGAGGAGCCCAGCTGGAGGAAGTTGGAACCCTCACCCTGCAGGGAAAGAAGGAAAACGTCATTATTATCTTTACTTAACATGTAGCAAATCATTTATTCCTGTTTAATAAAATAAAGTGCATTTTAGTATGGACAATGGAGAATAAAATCTCTGGAGGACCTAAATGTTGACAGATCTATTTGTTTTTTATATACAATGCAAAAAGGGAACTAAAAATATGTACAATATTCTTGAAATGAGTGTGTTTTCCTTTGATTTCAGCAGGTAAATAACTATTTGACAATGGAATAAGATTTTTCCACTTAACATAAGAACAGTTCATCTCCATCATCTTATTTCAAGTGCAAGATATTTAGTTTTCTTATTTTAGGAGTAAAATTACTAATTCCATTGGCAAATAGTCCTATTTAGGTGCTCAAATAAAGGTAAAATACACCAACTTCAAGACGATTTTACTTACTTTTAGTAAGTACCCGGAGAGCCGATGTGTGCTACCCAACCAAAGCTGCTTTTTCACTCATTTACTACAAAAACCTGCATGACTTATTTCTGCTGTGCAAACACCAGGCTGTATCCCCCCTAACACAAAGGGAGGGAACAATATTAAACTGAGCAGTGCATGTTTTTTTTAATCTGTTTTCACCTTGGAAGATAAATGAGCGCCGTTCTGTTCAGAAGAAGTAGTGGTGAGAAAGATTTCAGCTCATGATGTGATGGGATTTCTTTTCTTTTATACATTTTCAGTATGTCTCTTTCTACGGTTTGAACAATTATAATTGAAATAGATCAATTGATATACAATCAGTGAATTGATGTCAGGTTCAGAGTAAAAATTCAAACTGGACTGTCTTTTAGTCTGATAAAATGGCGTTAAATCTCTGCCAGAGTGAGCTGGTCGCCCCCTCCTGACCCGCTTCCCTCTCTGGGGAGAACCCACTCTATCCCGAGCACCAAGCTCCTGGAGCTCAGAAAATGGAGGGGTCAGGCGTCCCGAGACTGCTTGCCAGCCTGTGATCGTATTCTTTCTGACTCCCTGTTGTTCTTGAGAAGGGCTTAGCTGTCTTTTGATGCATTAGCATCTCAAAGTTTCAGACGTCATGGCTAAATCCACTGCCTCTGCGCCTCTGACTGCACCCTGCTCACATCCATGAAAGCTTTTCTTTCTTGTAGCTTCACTTGTCACTGTATGTTCAGACAGAATATGGTGTAACAAATACACTTTTCATGCTCAGTGTGCTTTCCTTAATAAACAAGAACCTGCACAACCCTACCTCTCTAATAAAAGCCCAATGGGAGTTAAAACATTGTTTTTCTCTGGCAACTATTCTTTTTCCTTTCGCTAAATCAACGCAGAGCTCACATATTTTCCTTAAAATGGCTGGTCTCTGTATTTGCCCGTAGGACATTCAGTTATCAGCATCTTTTGTGGGAATTGGTTGTGCTCGGCGAACCTGCTGTGGACAAAGATGGATTAGTGTGCACTGGAGGCTGGCCGGCAGCGAACATTTACGTTCGGTGCAGAGATTTCATGCCGGTCAGTCACAGGGGAGCGTTGCACAATTTTAAAAAATCTACTCCTCCTCTCTTCACTGTCCCACTGCAAATCTGTCAGTGGTGTTGCCTCAAACAGCCGGTTCCTTCATCTGCAGCATCACCTGGTTCACTGACAGGTGCTCGGCTGTCAGGGAGGATTCATGAAGATGTCTCGTTTACTTATTTTGTAGCTTGGTTCTGTTTTTTCCTCAATGATTCCTTCATGCTTCATTGCACATGGAACCACAAACTACCTTTAAGTCCTCAGACCTCCACAGCTCAATTAGCAGGGTGCAGACAGATGGCTCAGTCCAAATGAGCCTGGGGCCGTACCGCGGGCACCACTGCAGCTCAAAGCCTCGAGTCACGACTGTCTTGTCAGCGCACAAAGCTCTGTCCAAGGTCTGTGATTGTAGGGAACCAAAAGATGCCAGGAATCATTTCCAGAAGATGGAAATTTAAATCTCGGCTGGGAACGTTACCTTGATGTGAATTCACATGTTAGAGCTGAAAGAAACAAATTCCAAGACTTATTGTTGGATCAAAAATTTAAATGACACCCAGGAGAACCTCTGAACGCAAACATAAGGCGTTCAAAAAGGATATTTCTATCTTGGTAAATGTACATGAAAAATAAAATGACCAACGTTGTAGTTGTTTTTTCTCCTTATTGTAATGAAGCTAAATATCCATGGATATTAAACTTCAGCACATGAATGCACTTTAAAAAAAAAAATTTCTTTTGTGTTTAGAGGTTGTATTGTACCTTTAAAGAGCTCTATAAGTCACCATCTCTGAACTGCATCGTAAACAATTGAGGTAAATATAAGGCAACATATTTAAAAGGTCTCACCGCAGAAGGAATTAAGCACCATTACACTTTGGTTTTAACTTTCACAGTATGTCTCTGTACTGTTAATGTGATTTTTCTTTCTTTTTATTATCTGTTTCAGTTGCACACATCCTAAATAAATCGTCTAGTTTCCAGTTATCGGAATTATTTATGTCTAATTGACAGTTCGGTAAATTCTGTTGCACATCAATGTTTTCATAGTGGTGCGTAGCCAGGTAAAATAAAACAATACATAAGAGTTAGCCCTAATAACTCTGCTTGGTCGCAGGGTTCTCTTGGAGTAATTTGTAGTCATAATTGGGCTCAGGGTCAAGGCTTCGGAGCTTTCTGAACAGGAAAAGCCAAGGTATGCAGGAATTTACCCCAGAATGCTTCAAATGCAAGATGCTGCTTATCTTCTCTAAGTCTGTTGCTGAGAGCATCGTCTCCTCTGCCATCATCTGTTGGGGCAGCAGCATCAGAGCCAGGGACCTAAAAGGCTCAACAACCTGATAAAGAAGACTTGTTCTGTGGAACTTCTGGAGGCGATGATGCAAAGAAGGATTTTACATAAAATCAAGAAAATTACGGACAATCATGAACATCCTCATCATGACATTGACATTGGGACAGTCTCAGTCAAAGGCTTCTTCAGATAGGTTGTAAAACGGAGCGCTACAGGAGATCTTTCCTGCCCACAGCCATCGCCATTTATAATAACTCATTGACAAAATGAGTTACATCTACATTTAATTTCCCTTTGGGATAAATAAAGTATTTTTTTACTTGAATTGAAATGAGTCTGAATATCCACTAACCCAGCTGTCTGAAACGGGGCCCTGTATCATATTTACAGCAGAGACTGTGTACATCCTCAGTTCTCATTCATCATTCGTACTCTCAAAGAAGATTAGACCGCTGAATAATAAGCTTGGCTTCAAACAGCTAGGATCACTTTAACTATAAAAATACAGAACTTATACCTGTGTACAAACAGTTACAGACATGGCCGTCTCTAACCTTTTTAAACCCTTAAGCAATTCGTCCTCTGTTTGAGATTTCGATCACATGACTCAACTACAGCCAATCCCACAGTCACCGCCACACACCCTGGCCCTTCACGGAGACCGTGACTTCTGGCGACGTCTCTTGGTTGTGGCATATGTGTGCCTCCGCCACACAGCAGGAAGTGCCCTGGCAGCAGCTTCCTGTGCTGCTGACGTCACATAGATCCTGCACGATGACAGACCAGGACAGAAGCTTGACTGTCCTGGCGTTCCTCACAAACATTGGTGAATACCGTCAAAGAGCACAGAGGTCATTTCACAGAAGACTAGATTTACTGTCCATAATTAATAATTAAGTAAAAATGCTAAAGTCAATGTAAACTGAGTTTAGTATTCGTGTAGATCCTTTAATATTCCCAGTTTGGGGATTAGCTCAGCTTCAATAACAGCTCACTCTGTTTGTGCTCCTAAAATCTTCTTAAATCTTCTTGTTCTCGGTTAGAGTTACAGACAGAAGGCTGCTAAACTACAAAAACTCTGCACGGACCTTCACAGGGAGAGTTTTGTTTTTCTATTTGTGACATTTAACCTAAAAGTGGCCAAATGTTTTTCAATGCCCCCTAAAATGAAACACTAATTAGTTTTTTTTCTTATTGCGTCCCATCTCTTCCCATTTCACTGCCTTAAACCTCATGACTGTGTTGACCATCAACACAGTGTCTTGATCCCTACTGGCAGCTTCTTATCAGTCTTCTTCACAGCGTTGCCTTTAGTTGAGATAAGTCAAGCTGTAACAGTGCAGTCAGTTTTAAAATGCAGGATGTGGCAGAGAGGAGAAGTGAGTTGAAAAAAGTAGAGAAGAAAGACAGATAAAAAAAGAACTGCTCTAGTTTAGAGAACCGCCCCAGGCTCTTGTTCTTGGAGAGACGATCACGGTTTTGTACGAGCCAGACATACATTTTGTTCTCTTAAAACATTCTGGTTGGGATGGGATCTGTCAGTCTGCAGAGTGAATACCCAAAAGGATGCTTTCAAGTTCAAGTCATGATATCAAGCAATTTTTTTATGATTGAAGTAAAATGTCTGATAAACAACTTCACCTTTGACTGGTAAATTACTAATGCAGCACACCAACTGTCTGTAAAACCGCCAGTGATCTTCCCAATCACATTAGCCTCATCATTCTTACTGACAAGATCAAAGCTTTTTCCTCCATCTGAAGTTGACATGCAGGCGCCGGCTCTGAGGAGCCTCACCTGTTTTACTCTCTACGTCCAGCAAACTAAAATCCAGTGTTGCCCTAGAAGAGGAATCTGTTTATCCTGTCACAAGCCGTCACTTTCCGAGATCGACATTTGCTTTTAGTGATACGTTTAAAAATAAATGAGCTCCGTTGCTTTAATTGCTCTCGACAGTGTCACATTAATCAATCAACGGGAGTCCTGTGATTATGAAGACATGATGGATATGAACTGTCAGATAAATGTAGCAAGGTAAGTTTGGCATTATTCTATATGAATTATACAAGAGTTGATATTTAATCACACGCAAAGCCCAGTGTAATTACAATAATTGGATATGTTATGTCATGAAATACACCTTTCTTTAAGACATTTGTCCTTTAAGGGTAAACCATGTACTGCAATGGTAGAATATCTGTTATTTGTTATAAAAACCTATTTAACATGCTCACGTGTCATCTGTTGAAGTCAAAACTCTTGGAAATATTCCTCCTGGGATGTTATGACTACATTTAGGTGTTACATTTTAAACCTGTGAAAAATGGGGATGGTATCTATTGTATCACTTGTCATTACAAATGTCTGATAAGAATTTGGATGCATTATGAAGATGTATTAAAATTGCCTGTCACGATAACAAGTTTTGCTGGACGATAATTTTTTCCCCAAAACTTATTGCGCTAAATCAATTATTGTCATTTGGAGACCCTTTTCAACTAATATGATAATGGCATTATAACGCAAGTATATCCTCTCGACGTGCCGGCTCAGACAATTTAAGCAGGTGGCGTCATTTGGTTTCAATCATAAAAAAACTCCACCCTGGACTGAATTAGCTGAAGCATGTTTGTTCCACAAAGGTTTTAGTAGGCAGTGTGCCAGGCGGACCTGTGATTTTAGCACAATTTAGCCAAATGTGGCAAACCTTTTCACCTCATAAAACGTTTTGTGTATTGCATAAACCGGTTTCATTTCTTACCTTTGTTTTAGAGTTTTATTGTTAAACCGTGAAATGGTTGTTCAGTTTTACTCGTGATTAGAAGAATGTTCTCTCGCAAATGTTAAACAGGCAGTTATCACAAAACACTACAATTCCTTGCAGTGTCCATCTTCAGGATGTTCTTGATGTTGAGTAAAATTATGCCTGTTTTCCCCAGAGAGACGATTTGGGCTCCATGTCCTGGCATCACCAATCAAGCATCCCTTCCTGTAATACATATTTATTCCATATTTTTTTAAGTAATTCATATTTTTTTAAATGAATACCATCTTCATAGTCCTTCATTTGGTAAAGTGTAATAATTAAAACAATCCTAAAGCTTAATGGTACAAGAAGCTCTGTTCCCAATCTTTGCTGTTTGTATTGTAGATGCAGGAGATATTGAGTGCATGATTACCCGGGGCTTTAATAAATAAATAAATAATCTGGTGAAGCATGTCCGTCTGGAACCTGGTAACGCAGCGGGGGTGAGATTACGTTCGGTTTCCAACTGGGATCATCCACATTCATAATAGATGCAATACTTCTCTAGAAAGGCACACTTAATGCCTTCACTAGATGGCATATATTAGTAATTTAATGTTCTTTCACAGTCTATTTACCAATAAAGAGCAGTCATTCATTTCAGAACTCAACATCTTATTGCATGTTTATTCTGGACGTGATTATGATTAATTTGCCTTTTAGTGAGTATTGCTTCAGTGTAAATGAGCAGCAGGAGACATTAACTGATGAATAAAGCCTCTTTCCTTACCCTAGAGAACCATGCTGTCGGTTTGTTAAAATTAATGCAGCTGACGGGGAAATGCCTAGAAACATGAATTATGGAAATCACAAAGATTTGTTTACCATAAGAAATATTTAATATGTTTAAGAAGGTTAAATCGTCATGTTACGATGAGCAAACCTTTATTTGACTAGAAATTAAAGAAGATATTTTTTCACTAAGAAATGTTTAAAAAGATATTCCATGTGAGAGCAGCATGCTTCCTCCCTAATCTTTGACCTTGACCATTGACCTTAGACTGGCCCACCCCCTCCTGTTGGTAAACCTTATGTAGTGCTGATTCAAAGAAAATTTCCCCTCAGTGCTCTTTACAGCACAGCATATCTCTCCACTGTAAACCAACTTCTCTCTCCCTTTGTCGACTCTTGCTGCGGTTTGTGCTGTGAAGGGCAGATTATGAGGAGAAAAAGAGAAACTGCAAAAAAGGATTTTGTTAAAATGGGTGTGGATTACAACTCAGCTAGAGGAAATTCCCCCTCCGGGCTGAGCTGTGGGCCATGTGCCTTATGCCGGCTGTTCAAACTGATTTGGTTTGGATATAAAACATGATTTAGTCCTTTTCATCTAAATTTACCAGACAAAATTATAAGACTCTGAACAAAATCAACGTATTGTCAAACTTCATTTTTTTTTTTTTACATTTTCCATTACCTTTGTGAGGCTAAGACTTGGATAAATCCATATCAAGCACCAAAACAATTCATTTAAATGAGTAAAGAAGTTAAATATGCAAGATGTGATAAAACACATCCATGACACTATTAAAAATAAGGTTCCTAACCATTGTATTATTGTTCAACCCTATAATGAAGTTGGTGAACCATGACCCAGACTTTGACCCTTCTTCAGATAGAGCAGGATGTAAACAAACCTTACAGCTTTCCTCCTATGCAATCCAAAAGTATTAAAGACTTTTTAGCATCCCAACTCCAGAACAAAAGGCGTGTTCCATTTGTCCTCAGCTAGTCGGGTTTAACAGGATGGTACCTAACTTTGTTATTCATTATGGCTGCTGCTCACAGCAACATTGAGTAAAACCTTGTTCTTTGACTGTTCTAGGGAAATCAAAGTGACAAGTTTATGTAAAAATAAAGTGTTTATATTAGAAAATACTAATATATGAACAATTAAAAAGCAGTGCATATATTAATAGACAAAACTGAATCAGGTGGATAAAGGAATTAGTCTTCCTGAGTCCTTTTACGGAGCAAACCTCAAGCCACAGCATTTTGTCATCCCAGCACACAAAGCTTGGAGCACACACCTCCCCAAACAATCTTTTTTCCCCCCATCAAGTCATCACTGAATAAATAAAAAGAGAAGTAGTTGTCTATTAAGTGACCAGGTCTATCAGACTAGGTGGCTCTAAATAGCACAATGTATTTCATTAGAAATAGAGGTTTTACTCCATTAAAATCCCTCTTCCTGTATGTATTTCCTTGCTTGTATATAAACACACTTTCCAGATTTCTGAAAAAACGTATCCTGCATCTTCTAGTTTTTATTCCTGTTTTTCAGAATGATAACACGTATTGAAATTACTGGTTAAAAAAAAGAAATTACTGGTCACACTGTGGCAGAAAGCTGAATTACCTGCCTATTTGCTTTTAAAGGTACATACTTTTTGATCAGCCGTACTTTTTCTTTTTTTACTTTTACCTATTTCAGTAGAAAACCCATTTCAGTAGAATCTAATGTTAAAGCACCTATTAAAGTGCTAATAAGTTCACTTCATCTTCTAATTTCCTTGATCCTTGGTGAACTCTAGCAACAAGACCAAGAACAAACATTCAGGTATTAGCATCAAGCAGTGCAGGGGAGAAACCTGCCTGAAACAAGTAACATTTGACAAGAAAATATGTTTCCATTAGAGCTTGTCTACAATACCTTTTTTGTTTGTTTTAAGTAAAACCTGTAAGATATATTTCCACATACAAACAGCAGTATGATATATTTTTCTGGTTTCATGTCGTATCAATAGAGGATGTAACAAGTAACTGCATTATAAAATCAGTCTAACTTTTTTACCCACTACAAGGTCTGTGGCTGTAAAATTTAGCATTATTTGTTTTTCTAGCCCATGGTGTGTAATCTCTACTGCTGGGGATCCAGGGTATGTTTGAACACATTGCCATAACTTTGCTTCTTAGTTTAGCAACATTGGAAGGAAAAAACTACACTTTTGAAAAATCTTATTCAGATTTCTGTCTACAAATTGTAGCTAAAAGGCGAGGGCTTGCTTCTGAATTTACCTTTATGCTGATGATAGTTTCTTCTTTTCAAAGCAATGCCTGCGACTAGAGTTCAGTGTATCTATGTTTTCACTTGTATACTCATAATTTTTGTGTTTTAATGTTAAACGCTCAACTTTACAGTTGCTTAAAGAATGCTGGAAATCAAATGTTGTACGAGTTAGTTGACATATTCTTTAAAATTAAACTCTGTTAGGATCGCAAATTTCTACGCAGAAAAACCCCATTCTTAAATGTTGTCTTTTCATGGAGCACGATCCCTTGAGTCATCATAAAACTGTTGCTTTTTCTTTTTCTTCTTTGGAATTTGCTAGTTTGTTATAAACAATGACCAGCAAATTTAATTTTAAAGTACTTCCACTTCAGTCAGGAATTTTCAAAGACATCCGGTTGGCCAAAGGTTTCTGCAAGTTGAGATCTAGAGGGGGTGTGGGCCACTATGAAGGAATTTATCGAAAAACACACACTCTACTCTCCTGATGGTATGAAATGACTGTTGTTCTAAACCAGGTCATTTCTCCGGACAGTTTGCGTTTACTGGTCACCTTGTCCTTTTCCATCACTAACTTTGTTTTAAAAAGTGTTACTTTAGGCAACATAGTTCTGTGATTATAACATATAGCTATTACTCAAATAAACTAATAAATGCTTTAACCAAGAGTTGTAAATCCAATCAGTATCATTACATCTATGTAAAAATGAACAATGAGTTTAAGAATCCTACATATTCCTCAAAGAATCCATTCTACATTATGATCTGCAAAGAAAAATGTTGTCAGCAAAAATGTACCCAATTGTCCCACAATGGGTAAATTAGTGGCAAAAACAAACAAACATGGTTACAGACTAAATCAGCAGCAGCTTCCCCTAAACATTATCAGACAAACTTTAGTCGAAAACCAAAGCAAGTTTAATGCTGACGAAACCTCTCTCCTTCAGTATAACTCCGCAAGAAAAGTCAGGCTTTTAACCTCTTTGATTTAGATGTTGTTTTTTTTTTTTTAAGATTCATTAGGGAGGACCAAACATCCAGTAAATTTATGTGCAGAAGTCTACAGATTTCTGTAGTAGTTTATATCAATCAAAGCAATGGAGTCATTTGCATATCTCACGGGGCATCAATGTGTTTCATTCTAAATATCAACCCAACCCTCTCCTGCCCTATTTCTTTTTCAAAATAAGCAATTTGAACAGCTATTTCCCATGGTACCTCATTGGTCTGTCAGCTTGTACGCCAGTAATGGTAGCCATGCTAAACAACAGTTAAAACGTCACCAGGAGAGCACCATTTCGAAAGCAATATCCATTTTGATAGTCTGTTCCTGTGGCTGATCTGTTTGTGGAGTCTTTGTACCTTATTGATGGCTCATTGCTGTTAAACTTCAACCCAAACCAAGTCTTAACCTGTGTCACAAACATCTCTTGAGGCTTCAGCAATGACTCACTTCTCGCAACATTTTGCCCAATCACAGTGCAGGTTTTGAACCCAACAAGGATCATAAAGTAAAACGATTGATTAAATTTGATGGACTTATGTTTCCCGGTTTTATTTATTGATTTCCATCAGCGCATTCACCTGGAGACTGAAAGGTAATCTTAATCATTTATGATAAAAATAAGAGTGTCATTCCAAGTGCCTGTCAGTTCAACACAGTTTCTGTCCATCTGGAAATAATAGTTTAACTTTTAGATGTTACAGCCGACTGATCCAGAACATTAGGTTCTAACTGTAATGTGCCCATAAATTATTTGTGGAGAGATCTTATTAACCATAGATAATTTTCAGCACAAACCCCAAGTAAGCCTTTAACGATCCAGTCCCCAACTGACCTTGTACGGCAGGACCACTGCAGAGCCTCCACTGATGCCCACAATTGGCACAGCTGTCTGTGTGGAGATGAAGTCCAGAATTTGTGCCACGGCCTCGGAGCCAACATTGTCCTCAAACACTACACCATGGACCCGGTTAGTTGACAGGGTGTCACAGATCCGAGTGAGCAGAGCCCGTGGATTGGTGTTGTTGACCAGCACAGTGATGGGGTTCACTTCCAGGGGCAGGTCCATGAAATTTTCCCGGCTCAAACGGCCCTTTATCTCCGTCTGGTAGGCCGGGCCGCTGAAAACCACTGCTACGTTCACCGAGGGCACGGGAAACCCAAAGGGCCGACCCGAACAGGAGAGGATTGTGCAGAAGAGCAGCAGCAACAGCGGCAGCGGTGGTGGCCACCACAGGGAGTCCCTCCAGCAGCCCAGACGAAGGCCCATCTCAGTCACCTACTGCCTGTAGAAAGGTTGGAGCATAGGGAGGGGATACAAAGAAGGGTCACAGTTTAGATCAATGGAGAATTTGGTGTCTTTAAAAAATTATAAACACAAACCTTGTCTACTCTTTGGTCTACAACACTGCCTTTTGTTTTAGCTTTATTTCTGGTCTTTGTTCTGGTGTGGAACTTGACTAAAGCAACCATTAACAAAGCCCAGATTGATACTTTTAGATTACATCCACATACAAGAGGGAGCTATGGCCAGGCTGTGGCATCTCAGGCCGGCAGCTGCCACCCTGCTGCTGTTGTATTCAGCATGCCAACCCAACAGATGGTGTCCAGTGTTTAATGCAACAAATGGAGAACAAGAGGGTTTTGAATTTTTCTCTCGTGACATTACATTTGATGCTGTTACTTAATTTTCTCCACAGTTCCAGGCTTAATCACACAGAGGTTCTTATTCATGCTGTTCTCTATCCCGATTGAAGTGTCATGTGGTATTATGGCATTTTATCATCTTTTTGATGTCACTTTTCATCTTTTTATTGAGTTTTAAATATAGGATCATTTTTTTAACAACTTCTATTTGAACTGAAACCAGTGACCATTTGAACATTTGCATTTACCTGCTCTCAGAATGTTATTGTAACAATTTAAATACAGAAAAGCTTGCAGGGTGCGTGGTATTCATATTGTAGCCAGATAGTCGTTTGCGTTTATCTCTGAAACATGGCTGAGCTCTTTGTCAGATCTGTCACAGCAACATTTGTGGCACTCAGGGAGAACACTTGAATGGTCCCCTGTCATAGGACTCTGATCCACCATGTGATGGAATCCCATTGGGGTAAATTTATTGTAATCCCGTGGTAATCCTTGACAGGCGTCATGGCTCGCAGCTTGATTCTACTGTAGAGACCTATCAAGAGATTTTGCTTTTGCACAAGGTAAACTGTTACTGTGTACTTCTGCTGCATGTTTGGGGTTATACCTGCATTGTCTTTCCATTATCTCACCACACTGTGTGATGAAACTGTAGTCACAAGATTATGTCAACCGGGAGGTTTACTACTTCACTGTTGAAGATTTAAGATGCTTTACTGACCATTTTACATTGCTGTCAAGCGTAGGGTGACCATATTTTGATTTGCAGAAGCAGGAGTTGTGAAAGAGTTAAATGATACTCTTGATTACTTATAATGGACAAAATTTTTAAATATTTAAAGTCTGCCTTCTCTCTTCTCTGTGTCAATAGAAAGAATAATTAAATAGCAAATTTCAGATAGGCTTTCATAAATCGACAAGAATGACTGTAAAATCTCTGGAATTAAATATTGATAGAAATAATGACTGTATTATCTATATTAGAAATTTAGCCTTAATGCTCAGGCAGTTTCCTGAGCATCTGGGAGTCAGCAGATCGAGGTTGTCAAAGTGTGTAGTTCCCCAACATATGGGATGCTCAGTAGTCCATGATTACAACATAGTAATGAATAAACTGGACAAAGACGTTGGGCTGTTTGCAGCACATTCTTAACAAGTAAACGGCTCTATGGTCATTTTTAGATGTCCTACAAAAATACCATTTGCTTTGATTGTCGCACATCGCTAAAAGTCTGTCTGTGGAAAACAAAAATCCACCTTTCTGAGTCCATCTATGAAATTAGATGGCTGCATTATTCTTAATAAATTCAACACCAGCAGAGTGTTAAAGATTTCACCTCCCAAGTGTCACCTGTTTTTATCTAATTGCAGAATGAGACGTTTTTAGGGGTCTGTCACTTTGATGCGAATAAGCTGTAGCGGGCCACAACCCCTGACTCAGTGTTCGTTGCACTTTATACTTGTGAAAAAGGTTGCAAACAGATGCAAAACGGTAAATTTTCAACCCTGAATCAGACCCATAAGCTGAAGAACTGAAACCTCCTGCACAACTAGCAAAGATGCTGCAACAGTTTCTGAATGCAGGTAACTTGTTCCTAGAGAGCTGCTTTATAGTTCCAAATATACGTTGAAATAGTGCTGGGCGATATGGCATAAAAATAAAATCTTTATTATACCATTATATCGATTTTTTTTTTTTTTATCTTTGGTCTGGTCACTGTAATTTAAATTTCATTGAAATGCAACATATGTTAACATTACTTTATGAAATAATGTATGAATTCGTATACATTGCCTGAATCCACACTATGTACTAATTTTACCAAAAATATAGTAATCAGAGGCAAACACATTGGATAAGGTGAATAATTGATTCAAGCTGTGATTCAATCAGGTAATTAGTGCAACAGTTTCTGAGAAAAAAAGAGACTAGATTAAAAACTATATTTATTATATTTATATCCTGCTTTGTAATCCAGGACAGAATTAGCAGCAACTTTGCATTATTCATTTACAATGTGAAAACAGAGAAGGTCTCCTCTCTGCTCTGACTGCATGCAGGGCCTTCAGGACAAGGCAGCTGCCTGTGAGACAGCGCTGAGGGAATAGAGAGACGTCACGAGACAGTAACAATAGACAGTCTGCTGCTTTCAAGTTGCTAAATTGCCAAAAACACAGAGAAAAGTCACTAGATTTGTTTCTAGTCGCTTTTTTTTTTGTTTTAATAAAAGTTACTAAAGGGGTCTAAAAAGTCCCCAGATATAGGGACAAAGTTGCTATGGTGGCGACACTGGACTATCGTCTCTAGTTGTCCTTCACTACATATTACATATTTTTGAAATTATTCTGAAGTTGAGCCGGCTTTCGTTTTGGTGTGGCAGTGCGCCATAATCAAATACATGTAGGCGAAAACCCTTGTTTTAGGGTAAAAAAAGTTTCCACAATATATTTTCCTAAACCTATTTTCACTTCTAGTTTAGACATTACAGTCAGGCTGTCTTGTAGACAGCTCAGGGGTCCTATCAGGTAGTGACACAGTGTACCGTAATACTCTGAATACCCATGGAGCTGAGCAGCTTCATTGCTAACTAAAGTCATACTTACACATGTTAACAGATTTTTGACTGCATCATATCGGTCAGTAAGCACAACGGTGATCAGATCTAAGGCACGCCATCAATTATTGAGAAAATTTAAGTATTTTAAGCACACCTTATAGTCCGAAAAATATGGTAGCTAGAAAGTGGCACGGCAGTGGAACCTTGAGGAACTCCTTTATGGGATCTGTGTTCACTGAGATCTGTAATTTCCAAACGACAAAGTAGTCTTGGTCTAAGTTTTAACACAACAGAAAAGGACATAATTATCCCGCTGAATCTCACGCTGCCAACGCAAGCGATACAAATGCTGTCGGGGGAGCTCCGTTCTCTCTCCTGGCAGGAGTGTGAGTTTACCTGTGTGCGAACCCAGGTGACTTTGAGCTGAAAGTAGAAGCGATAACTTAGCTTAGAAGGCTCCTACATACCTTGGTGTTCTGGGTGCAAAATGCTCCACTTGACCTTTATAGTCAAGTGGAACAGCTTAGTGTTTCAGCTCAGTGTCACATAGAAAACAGTTCAATGCGAAGACTTCTTCCCGCCAAGCAGCTACTAGTGTGACGCTGCGTAAACGATCATAAAATTGAGCTCTGTGCGTATCTGTCTGCGTACTCATGTCCGCCTTGTAGAGACAAATAGATCAGGGTGCAATTATTTAGAAAGGCTAATTTTAATTAAAATTAACCGCAAACACCGACTGTTGTTTAGTAATTTACTACATGCTGTGACCTTCTTGGGGAGGGGGGGTGGAATGGTAGTGGAAACGCTATCACCATTGTAGCCCAGTAATAAATTAGTTTAATTGGTCACTTTGTCACTAAGGGTTTAATGAGCTAAAGCTGAGCAAATATTTTCTTGTTGCGTTTATTTGTTTTTTTTCTCTGTTTTAATTTATTTTCCCAAGTGACAGAAATACCACAACAAGAAAAAAAACAGGATGCAAACATTTCTCAATTGCTACATAACATTTTAACACCATCTTTAGAAATATGATATTCATGTTGATTTATCACTTCCCCCAGTTTCACTGAGATCATTGCCTTTTTTTCTCTCATCAGTTAGAGAGTCTGCATGAGAAACACTTTGCACTTTCGAAAGTCCCGTGAATTTGTCTTTTTTATAATCTGAAAGAGTAAAGCAATTTATAATTCTGCATACATTGAGCATCAATGTTAACTCTGATAAAGTTTGGCTTCATGCTCATCCAGGAGGAGTGAATGCTTCAAGTCAGTGACTTGATGCAATCTGCTGGTTTTTGTTAAAAAAAACTTTTTAACCAATTTGAAAAATAAACTTGACTGTATTCATTTATAACTAGTAATTGATGTAATTGACTTTGACTCTGTATGATTGGATTGAATTTACACTTTGGTAAAGAATTTCAGACATTTGTTTGAAAGTTGGCGCCGTACAAATAAACTGAATTGAACACATTTTATCCTTTCATCATGCCTCTTGGTGAGTTTTATTACACAGCAAACTGTAAGTTTGACAAGGGCCAACTATATTCTAAGTGGTCAAAGGAAGGAACAGCGGTGAACCGGTGACGATTGAGCCAAGGCTGAATGATGCATGTGGGGAGTGAAGGCTGCATCCGACAGACGGGCCGCTGTACCTCAAAATAAGGAATTGATGCTGGTTTCTAAGTGAAATGTGTTGGATTTAAAGATTCCTTCTAATGAAAACTTGTAAAATGTGTTCACATCACAGTATTTTACTGGCACAACAGGTTCAGAACCAGTAAACATGTAAAATATTAATTTAAAAGTTTTCCTCTATAACAAAACAGTCCACCAGATGTAAATTAGGGGGAGGAGTTAATTGTCCCTGAGGGAGTTATTGACCTTTTACCCCGTTGGACTAGTAATTGGAAAACTGCTAGTTCATATCCTGATGCAGTTTACCAACCATTGTCTGCTCCGTGCAAATATATTTCCTCCACACCACTGTTTATTTCTGCATTTCTATTGATTATATTCATTTTTCTTCGGTCATTCCATACGTTTTGGTTGTCGTCAGCCTTCACACGAGCATCATTCATATCATCAGGGGACGAAGAGCTTAAAGAAGGCTAACAGAAAGAGGCAAATATTTAAACACCTAATGTTATCTTCTGTCGTCTGACATGCGTAACACTCCTGTCTTAGTAGATGATTTTAAGCTCTGGTTGTTCAGGTGAACTAATGCAAAGGAGAGGGGGTTGTGTTTGTGTGCATTGCAGATGTGTGAACTTGTGTGCCAACTCACCCTAATAAAAATAGCTCTGTTTATATTGATTTTTGGCACATGAGTATCTTCCAAAAACATATATTCTTTAGCATAGATTATATTGAAATTCCTATGATTTGGACAACCCACCCACAATCCTTCACAGTTTAATTACGGGGCTGCATTGTTGCAGAAACAACATTTCCTGATGGCTTTGGACTCTTTCATCAGGAGAATCCCTCCTCTCTGTGGACGTGTGGTCATAATGTTATGCCTAATTGGGATCTGCATTTTGTAGAAAACTTTTACATTACAGCAGCATGTTTTGTACAAAAAGGATAATTATATCTGTTGCCTCTCTTCTCTTTTTTTTTTGGTTGTTAGTAAAGTGATTAATTGTTAAAGACAGTAGTCAGGGACATAAACGTTAAAGCCACCTGCCAGAGAGTGAAAATGATCTGAGAGATGGAAAATGACACCAAGCAGCCGCTGCTTCTTTACAATCTCTGCTTCCGGGGTTTTTCTAACAAACATTGAAGATGTGCTTAACCCCCTCTAGTGGGTGACAGACAGAGAAAGCAGTGTTGAGCTCCCAGGAAGTGTTTTAGTGCGAGGATTGACTCAGAGGAACCGCTGCTGTTTTATCCTCCATTATTTATTTTCCCCACAGACAGTTTGATGAGTTGAGTTGGTTAAATTTAACAGATTTCAGTGACATCTGCTCATATAAACTGAAAGATCTTAATGAACATAACATTTTGACATGTTAAATAAACACGTCACGAAACCCATATATTGAATATTACTTGTTTTCTGTTCTCATATCACTATATTTTATTTAAAATATAGAACTCAGTGTTTCCACACTGCAAAAAGAGAACTAGAAATTATTAAAAATTAAAATTAGTGTATTTGTCCTTGATTTAAGCAGGTAAATAAGATGATTTGCCAATGGAATAAGATTTTTGCACTTAAAATAGGAACATTTCATCTCCATCATCTTATTTCAAGTGCCGTATATCTAATTATCTTATTTTAGGGGTACAAAATACTCATTCTATTGGCAGATAATCTTATTTACCTGCTCAAATCAAGGATAAATACTCTAACTTTAAGAATATTTTAATTATTTTTAGATCCATTTTTGCAGTGCAGTGTTTTATTTCAAGGCCGTTTCTCCCTTTTCAGATCTGAATTTAACCAGGTGAGTTATGAGCTGTCATTCATTAGTGACTCGCGTCATTTTCTCCACGTGACGCCTGCAGCTTATTAACAAAGAGCGTGCAGCGGTGGAAACATCTGGCTCGGAGGTGTGGTTTAATGCCTGGCTTTATATTCTGGACATGGAGCCTCTGCCTGCACCTGTCCCGTCCCTCTGTCACGTGATCAGATCCAGCAATGCGTCCGCAGCCTGTTACAGCCGTTGTTCGCATGCTGACAAAGTCATCCTCGGTGTCTTCGTCGGTAAAACTGGATCGGCCAAACAGTCGCAGGCTGAGGTCATCCTACAATCAATCTGCTGCTGTCATATCACAACCTTTATAATCCTATTATTAATATTCTATCAAATTATAGATTAATCACGCACAGCCTTTCCTCTTACACTGCTTTATTGCTCTTGAGTTCAGATAGTAAAGTCTTTAAAGGGCCTAGCGGGTTAGAGAGCAGGGTTCTTGCTTCCTGGAGAGGCTGCACGGTTCTGGGTTCGAATCCCACAGAATGCCACTCTGGGTCCCTGAGCAAGACCCTTAGGTCCAGAATGCTCCCCAGGCGCAATGGCAGCCCATTACTGCCTAAGGGATGGGTTAAATGCAGGGGATGAATTTCACTGGAACATATGTTGCAATAATAATAAAGATAATTATTGTTATTTATGCAAACGGTTACTTAATATTTGCTATTTAAATGCAAAAATCGCTTGGATCACCTTGCATGGGCTCTTTAAAAACATAATTATGATGTGACTGCCGCAGCACTGTCTGAACTCCTCTACTTATGCTCTTTTTAAACATTTGCGAAACTGTTGAAACGCTGAAACATGTTTCACTTTCAGCCGACGTAATGTTGTTAAATATTACAGTGACGAAGATGCTTCCACCCCCATGTTTGTCAGGTGTGAGCATCTACAGTGAGGCACAATCCGTCTGGCAGAAAATCTTACTGGCACACAAAGTTAAACATTTCTGACACAGTTGGAATATCATAGTCAACAACAATTAAACTCCAAACAGTCCTTCTCTGAGCAAATAAAACCAGATGTATCCTAAACACATTCTTTTAAAAATCAACTGTACTGCAGAACCAAAGTGGTACGTTTTTGCTTCAGATCTCAGATGTCAATTGAAAAAGAAAATCCTCCTGGATGTCCATCACAACATGGATCAGGTAATGCGTTAAAAACAACAGGATGCCACATCATTTGACGGAAAATAAAACACTATCAACCCACAGAGGGTTTAATCTGAGTCACCAGCTGGTCTAATAAACTGAAATGTATTTGAAGCAACTCTAACCGGACCTCGGTAGTTTGTGTGGCACCCCACGTGTTTGTATGCATGCCTGACAATGTCGGGGCTCCTCATGAGATGACAGACGGAGTCCTGGGAATTCTCGTCCCAGATCCTGACCGGGGCATCAATGAGCTCCTGGCCAGATGGACCCAAACACGACGTCCCAGAAATGTTCTGTTGGGTTTAAGTCAGGGCAGCTTGGAGGCCAGTCAGTGGCATCAATTCCTTCATCCTCCAGGAACTGCCCACAGACTGTTACCACACGAGGCCGGCCATTATCATGCACCAGGAGAGAACCGAGGCCCGCAGCAGGGTGCCATTTATCTTGTTCAGGTCTGTTTCTCCCTCCATGGAGATGCCTTCCCAGACCCAACCGATGCTGCAGGTAGCAGAACCGTTGACCGCAGCGTCTCCAGAACCTTTCAGGTCTGTCCTATGACCTCAGAGTGAAGCTGCTCTCCACGTTGAGCACAGGACCTACTAGAAGACGTCTTCATGAAGTCTGTTTCTAATGGTTTGGTCAGAGACACTTTTCTGGGTTCTAGCAGCACTCAATCCGTTTCTCCTCACACAAAGGGGCAGATCCCAGTCCTGTTGATGGGTGAAGGACCTCAGATGGCCCGGTCCAGCTCTCCTACAGTAGCTGGAATCTCCTCCCTGATCCTGAGACTGTACTGGGAGACGTAGCTAACCTTCTGGCAATGGCCCGTGTTGATGAGCCATCCTAGTGGAAGCTGGACTGCCTGTGCAACCCGTCCCAGGTATCGCCTCATAGTGACTCTGACTGTGGTAAAATGCAAAACTACTGAAAAGCAGTTGAAAAATGATGAGGGGAAAAAAATCTGTGGCCACCAGATTTTTTTAAATCTAAGCTGACAAGCTTGATGGAGATGCAGATTCTGTTTTTCCAGGACGAATCGGTACCGGCACACACTGCGGAGTGTACCAATAGCTGTTTTAATGATTGGCCAGCTGACTGGCTTGACCTAAACTTAATAGAAAATCAGTAGAGAATTGTCAGAAGGAAGATGAGACACCAGAGCTGACAATGGAGACCAGCTTAAGGCTATTAAACACCAGTGGGAATCTTTAGGCAATTCACCGTTCGATTTGATTACAATTCAGGAGCCTACAATGAGTAAAATCGATTTATTGTCACTAAAAGATGTAATTGTCCACCCACCATGCTCATCATCACCCCCACCTCAATAGAAAAATCAACATCCTAAGGAATAAAAGGGAAAATTATGTTTCAACAACAAGATGTATAACAAAGCCACACCCTCAGCTCTGGAAGAAAATGCTTCTGGACCTCTGCTGATTGTTCACCTGAAAAATAAACTAGGCTGGAGTCACAACACTGATGCTGTATTCGCAGCTTATGGATCAGAAATGGCCGCCGTTGGGTTGGAATTTTCCAATCCGTGAAAAAATCTGTTGGTATCGGAGCCTAACGCCGAAACTGGATCGGTATCCATCCCTAGTTCTGACAGTGATTTGTCCACGGTTGTTGGAGACTGGAACCTCTGCCACTTTCCTCTGACATCTATTTATTATTATATGAATGCAACATTCTAAGTTACTTAAATTAGTAAAAATGTGTTGGAGTGTAATTATGATAATGAGAGGATGGTTGGAAATACACCCGCATCCCTGCCACCATTTTCAATAATTGTGAAATCATTTCTGGTTTCTCCTGAAGCTGTTACACCCAAGATTTCATGTAGTATATCTCGGGTATCTATCAAGTAATCAAAGTTTATTTATATAGAACTTTATATAAAGTTCTATATAAATTTACAAGCAAAAAGATGCTGAGACTAAATAGATAAAATATGAAAATGTATAGGAAAACAGGATAAAAAGTGATAAAAACTAAAAAAAGTGCATAACAGCACAATTCAAAACAGTTTTAAGAGCTATATAGAAAAATAAAACCACCAATAAACAAAAGTTGAACAGCTAGAAGAGAACGGTCTGTCTGAATAGATTTGTTGTGGCTGTGATTTAAAGACTCCTAGCTCAGTAACGCATCGTAGCTCTGGTGGTAAAGCGTTCTGCAACTTAGGAGCTAAAACAGCAAAAGAACCATCACCCCATCTCTTGCACCTAGTCCTGGGAACATGAAGTGTTATGAGCTCTGATGAGCACAGAGCCCTGACGTTGTGGAGAACAGTTAGAAGTGCAGACAAAATTGCTGCAGAATGGTAATTTAAGTCTTTAAAAACAAACAGCAACTATTCTTACGTGAACTGGGAGGCAGTGGTGAGAGAATGGGGGTTATGGGCGATTCTGGGCGTTTGAGAGAAATCGAGCAGCTGCATTTTGGACCAGTTGGAGCTTATGGAGAATGGACTGGTAGATTCCTGCATACAGACCATTACAATAGCCAAGCCTTGAACTAATGAATGCATGCATTGCCTTTTCCAGATCAGCCCAGGTTAGAAAGGCTTTGACTTTTAATAGGAGTTTGAGCTGAAAAAAAGCCTGCTCTGACCACTGAGTTAACCTGTTTATCAAACTTCAGAGTGCTGTCAAAAATCACACCTAGGTTTCTCACAGCTGGAGTAAAAGGTGGGGAAAGCCTTGGTCCCCTTTCCCCACCTCCAGTGACCCTTTTCTGATAAACTCCATAAACCCACATGTTGACTATTTCTAACCCAGCGCAGCCAGCCATAAATCCTCCCTGCAGATACTGACCGATTAGTTTGCGAATGCTGAATCAGATTATAGTTGCTGGACTTAAGCCAGATCATCAACATCATAAAAAAATTCATCTTTTTTTATTTCAGTTATCCTCATCTGATCTTGGGAATTTTGTCCTGACCCAATCTTGCCCAAAGTGTCAGATTTTGCTTCAGTTTAAATTTCGGTTTTTTGCTGCGTACCTTTCTAAACGTCTCCTAACTACTGAATCACAACATGGTGGTTCATATAAACGTATATATTTTTAGCTGTGTCGGGATTAAGAAAACAACTGTTCTGTTTTTCTTCATGAGGCTGTGTCTGGCATAGTTCTTCCCTGCCTGGCGCTGAAGATGATTAACAAGACCAAACCAGTTCTCGAGCGCAGCAGACCAGAAGCCAAAAATTAAACTCCACTCTTTCCACTTATGCAGCTCTTGAGCTGAGCGCAGCTTAGCTTCCCTGTCAGAGTTCTGGGATTTCTCCATCAGGTTCAGGTAGAGTGTTAAATCAGGCGGAGCAAAGCTGATAAGAAATCAGCTGACAGAGCAGGTGAGCAGAAGATCCAGCTAAGCTGAGTGTGTGGAGCTAAACCTGATAAAGAACAGATAAACAAAACCATAAAAAACACCATTAAACTGTCAGAGTTATGTATGTTTTAAAGTCTTGACTGATCTATTTAATTAAAATACATTGTTTCTGTGAGACATTTGTAGAACATTCTGTCGTTTTCAATCCGTTTCTCGGATGATCCTGGTCTTTACTGTTTATCTTCAGATAAAAACGAGACATCTGCACAAACCCAAGACTCCCAGGAAACAACCACTGAGTCCAACACTTAATTTAGCACACCTCTGAGGGGCAGCAGAGTGGACAAACAAGACTAAATCTGTGCCGCCCTGCTGGCATCGTTCTTTACGCCGTTCTCCACAGATCACCTGCCAAACAGACTACTGTCGCCCTTCTTTTATAATTATCTGTTCATTACAATATCTGTTGCATGGAGTGCTTTTCATTTTCTTATTTAAAATCATCTTCATTCATTAGTTATTCCTTAGTTGTTTTAAAAATCTGTTGTAAAAATGGATTAAGTGTGAAATGGTTGAACTGCTTAGACTCTGAACAATCAATGTATAACAACAGATAAAAAACAAATCCATCAGTGTTACACGTCTGGTAACTTCTTCATTTGAAATGTGGAAATGTCATAAATCATTCACTAAAGCAGGCAGACATTTGGGTGGTTGTCTTTCAGTAAAAGACCTTGATGACATTGAACCTAACACAAACTAATATTTGAAGCTTCCACTGGAAACAGACGTCCTAACACTACAGGGGCTGCAAATGCCAGAAAAGGAGAGAGAAAAGCTAGACGAGCAGCAAGATAGACTTAAATCAAACCACAAAGAGCAAACCTGGGTCCCAATCTCAACAGAGCTGCACACTATATCCAACGGCAACGGCCATCGCAGTGTTAATGTGCACGTACATAGAATAATTACAAAATAGTTCCTAGAAAACAGTATTTGATGTATTCGGTGCAATACAAATAATATATTTAAACCATTTTGCTGGATTTTCACTGTCAATGAAGCCCAAATCTGATAAAGATTTCAGTTGTCAAAATGCAAAAGTCCATGGAAAAGTTGACAAAAAGGACAAAAATGTTGATTAATCACAAATTACATCATCACATGTTTTCCTAATATTTTGCTGACCTGACTGTCAAGACCTCCATCTTAATAATCTAATGTAACGTTTGTTATTCACAACTGTAGAGATCAGTTGCTGTCACTGTGCAGATTAGGTGCTAAAAGAGCCACTTTGTCTCAACTTTGAGCAGAAATGATGGCGCTCTGCCTCAAATCACCTCTCCAGGTTGTGTTGTTTACCGGGCAGCGCCGGCACGGTCAAGCTAGGTCTTTCCTGGGCAGACGGGTAATTAACCTCTAATTTTCCAGCGCAGGGAGGGGCTGTTGCTCAAAAGCAGAATTCACGCGAAAAACTCTGACCTGATTGAATCAAGATAAATACTACTTTGGACAAGGTTTTTGATGAAGGAATAGCATCATAACAAAACTAAAAGCTCCATAAAGTTGATTTAGCATAATATTGGCGCTTTAAGCATTTAGAAGGAATGGTTTGATTTGGACACGTGTTTGGTCCACATGCACAATCCAAAGGATTTGTTGCACAAGGAACTGGAATGTCTCAATCATCAGAGGGCACAAGAGGTGACACAACAAGCAGTGTGCTTTCACTGCCAACAAGGTTATCTGTTGGATTTTAAATTATGTTTATGTCAACACCGTTCGAGAAGTTTCATTAACACCCCACCCCCCTGGGAGAATAACGTTCTGAATGGTTCTACGTGCTGAATGGCCATCAAGAACTCCTACTCCAGATGAAGGCATGAAAGCAGAGGGGTTGTTCCCACTCCGCTCATAAACACATCGACATTTTCTCTAAACCTTTTCAGACCAAGTGTCTGCTATTGAGCTCCTGGTCATGATTCAGGACTCCTTCAGCAACTGATTCTTCTGCCGCTGGCCAGAGTTCTCCTGATGGCCATCCTGTGCACCGTGGGTTGAATTACTGCTCCATTCTCCATGAAACGGTCTTCTTTGAGATGGCCGTCTAACAAGCGGCCGTTCGTCATAAGAAACGGCCTAAGACCAAGTCGGTGTCTGACAGCGTCTGTTGGTGAGTTGCTCCCAATGGGAAACTGCAGTGGAGGCTCCACAATACTAACCCCTGATGATTTATCTGTCCCAGCTGATTCATGGAGACAGTGGGACATTGATCAGACTCCATCAGATATTAGTTTCTGTTGCACTGCAGCCAGCGGCGCTACAAGAATATTAGACATGTAGTTCTCTACATGAACTACACATGACTCATGATTGATCTGCATCTCAATGGGATCCTGTCCAGGCCAAGCCTAAATAAATCCCAGATAAGCTATATAGATGTCTTCAAGGTCTGGGTGGGTGTGGTGGGGGAGGGAGTTGGGGGACCTAAAATCTCTCATAGGTTTTTGCATACTGCTAGAGGAATCAATCAAAGGACGTTGAGGCTTTGGACCGTATCTCTGGGCATTAAGGGATTTATACATCGAGGAAGGAAATGGCGCTAAATGGAGCAGCTGGATTTTCTCCGGCTGTAGTATCAGAGGGGCTGTTATCAGCAGGTTTTAAATGCCACAACAGATGGAAAACTGTTCAGTTGTATTTTATGACAGTTTTAACTTTGAAGTTCGATGCAAATCTACCAGATCAACATTTAAAACACAACCTTCATCTGCTACCCAGCCTATTGTTTTAATATGAAAATTAGGTTCTGGAGTGGGATCAGTTTGCTTCTTTTTTTTTTTTTTAAAGGACAATTTCGTGCGCTACAGTGTTGGGACTTATGCTTTTTCTGTATGTGTGTTTGTGCACTTATCATTTTTTTAAAGATGCATAGCATTGTTTTGACTTTTTTTTATTTTTGTCAGTAGCTCACTCTGGTTACATACAAAGTGATTATGAAAGATTATGACATCCTACTGCCGTATTAGTTATTTTTGTGTTTGATGCTTTATTTTTGCTCATGTTGTTAGTAAATAAAGCCCTTCCATGTTTATTTACGATATTAACAGAAGTAGGTACTGCGCATGCACAGCAGGGGTTAAAACAAGGAAGTGGCTAATGGCTATTAGCACTAAAAATATTTGAATCCAAGAGGGAAAAGCCTGTAATGTCTCTGGGAATACAGTATGAACGTTGGTGTTCACTGAACGTAGAGTTGACTGATGTGAGTAAATGTTCTGATATGAGGCTCTTAAGAGTTGCTGTAGATCGTTTTATTTAATTAATAACATTGGTCTACGATCACGCCGAGCTGCTGCTTTAGTGTGAAGCATTGCAGAGAGTCAGGCTCGATCCAGCATTATTTAATACCGTTTTATTAATGAAGCAAACCAGCATTATGATAGTTCTGCGATACTGTCGCTAGATGGCGCCATATCTGTTTATATCTGTTTATCATGCTTGGTGCTGAGGCTATTTTTAGCCACATAAAGGACCATCAAAACATTATCAGGATGGAGGCTTGGCGTATATAACTTTACTTTATTTTGATCAAACTGTTTTTTTAAAGCATATTACATGTCTATATACCTTTTAACCCATGATATTCTATCAGATGTTTGTTGGATTTGTCAGCATTTGGAGAGTAAAAATCTTTACCAGGCTGAATTGAAGTGCTGCAAATGTAATCCATTTTGCTCTAGGGCATGTTAGGGTGTTTACCTGAGGCTTTACGGCCTCAACATGATCCTCTGGTTTTAATATTCCTACTGCAACCCTGTGGCCTGACCTGACAGTAAACTTGTCATGGCAGGAGCCGTGGAGTTTGGAGCGGGAGTCCTCTGATGCCGTTTGGCGGGTCCTCTGCTCTGAGCCTCCTGTGCAGCCATATGTAAAGCAGGGATCAGTGTAAAACCCTGGTTAAGCTGAAACTGTGCCTACCGGTGCAGAACCAGAACAACCCCCGCCACCTCCGCCGCTGATCCAGCTGTCACCAGGCTGCTCTCACAGAAGACTGTCTGTCCACGCATGCAGCTGACCTCTGACATGCACACACATGCTGTAATCCACATGTGAGCATACCACTTTGTTCATAATCTGTCCCAGGGATGTGTGTGGTCTTGTTCTTTACACTGCGCTGCTTTTCTCCCTGCTTCGGATTTCATCCTCCCGTCCACGTCACTTACTCTATTTAACACATTTTCATACACATTACTGATGGTAAAAAGATAGAAAAGGGTAACCATACTGTTAATCCCAACATACATTTAAGATGTGTGGTTTCTTTCCCCCTTTTTTTGGCCATGTGACAGTGACAGTATTGCATTGCAGCCAGGGTTGTAGGTTTTGATGCAATGTCAGTAGAGTGGTAATTTTTCACGGTGTCTAAAGAAGACGTACGAAAAGCAGCCAGTAAGTCTAGACTATAACCCACATTCAAAGATTCAGTTAGCGTAGTTTTAGGTCGGTACAAAACGATGCAAAATTTCATCATCCCAGAAATGTTAATGTGTACATCACTAAATATTGATTAATGGACATAACAGCAACATTAACATCGATATCAGCCCACATTTTGATATTGGTGCTTCCCAAGTTATAAAGTTAATAATTAATAAACAACAAAAAAGCAGATGTGTGTGCAGGTGGAGTGAAGCTGGAACTAGGGTTGTACGATTTGGCCAAAAATCTAAATTGCTATTTCATTTAGAATTTCTCTGAATTAACCACAAGCGACAAAAATGGTCTGTAGATACAGATGTTTGTAAACAAGGACTATTTAAAACAAGAAATGTAACTATTTTTATTTATCAGAATATTATTATTAAAGAGAATAGCTTGTTGAGTTGGACATCAATCCTTGTTGAACATGAAGTGCAACCAACAAATAAGTCTAAGTATTAAACAGGTTGACCTCTACTTAATGCTGTGGTGAGATTCCTGAAAGTTTCTGGTATAAAGTATAATTATATAAACTCTAAAACAAATAATACAATTAGATTATCTCACTACAACTCTCTTTCCTTGCATTGGGATCAAACCCACTTTAAACATAATTGCCGGCACCCAAAGGAGGCGTCTGATCTATTAATTCAATTCAATTCAATTTTATTTATATAGCGCCAATTCATGATACATGGCATCTCAAGACTCTTTCCCAAGTCAATTTCAATCATATTATACAGATTGGTCAAAAATGTCCTTTATAAGGGAACCAGTTGATTGCTTCAAAGTCCCGACAAGCAGCATTCACTCCTGGAGAAGCGTAGAGCTACAGGGAGAGTCGTCTGCATTGTCCATGGCTTTGCAGCAATCCCTCATACTGAGCATTAAGCTTGCTCAGTTAATTGTTATATAGCCAATAATTGCAGACCTCTGCAATCTGGAAATAATGTTTTTTAAAATTGCCATAATATTGCAAATGTGATTAATTGAGCAGCCCTAGCTGGAACACAATGTCAGCTCTTTTTTAATGTCTGATAAAACTGTGTGGTTAGAAGACGCTCGACTAGAGCAACTAATAATATCAGCTACAGTAAAAAAAAAAAAAAAAAAACACCAAACAACAGGAGCAGCACCCTGAACATCACTATAGGTGAGTAAAGACATTGGAAACATTCATACTGCATACTCTCATATTCAACACATGTGGCACTTTTACTTTCATAAAAATATGAAAAAACTGAGTTCAAGGTGTGGTATAAATTTACTGTTTAGTTTTTATTAAACTGTTTTTATTTAGCACATTAACCTTTTTGATAGATTCCTTTCACGGCGTATAAAACTAAATTTACAAAATAAACTAGATTACTGTGGCTTTAATTTGGTGTTTCATGGCTAATTAAAAAAATACAGACTTTATAATATATAACAGTCGTCATACAGGTTACCAGTTTGTTTTTTAAACATTACTACTAAATACTAAAAGCACATTTCACCATGCTAATCATGACAGCACATAACCATTTTATCTATTCCACATGAATAGTGGGAGTGGTGGTTCAATGGTTAGCGAGCCGGGCATTTGCACCTTGAAGAGACTCCAAACGGTTTAAAACTCTGTCGCTCTGGGTCCATGAGCAAGACCCTTGACCACAGATTGCTCCCTAAGGGTTTAAATGCATGAGACAAATTTCCCCTCTTTGCGACTATAAAGGGAGATATTTAGTTATAAGAAAGCTGTTTTATAAAGGAAAAGAAAAAGGAAAGAACTAAAACTGCTGCGTCCCTGTAAGAGCGTAGAACTGCAACAAACAGAATGTGCTTCACAGTAGATGGCACCAACGCTGTCGTTTTCACATTTTAACCTTTCATAATCTAACGTCACTAAATCACCTGACTCCCGTAATGCAGGGTTCACGCTGCAAGATAATTATGCCGATTTTTGACCCAATCTTCCCCATCCAAGAATTATATTAAGAAAATCCTGGTTATCAGGATGGTTCTTAAGATAATCTGATAAAATAGAGTGATGTGGACCGAACGGAAGGACGTCAGGATCGCTCTAACCTCAAATCAGGAATATTCAACATGTTGGATTGTCTTGGCCTGATTTCTTGGCGTGTGTAATGACGCCCAGAGGACAAACGAGTATGTAGCCTTTTGAATGTGACGTGTAGCCAATCAGAAAGCGAGGTGTGGGGGTGTCATGGTGTAGCAAGTAGAGCCCATGTTCACATTGTCTACACTCCCTTAACCAACGGCTTTTCTTTATGTCAGGTTTTTCTCTGCTTAAATTAGTCACTGTTCTTCTCCGTCGGCCATGTTTATTTACCCTGAACTCGAATTTGATCTCGAGAGGATTTGTGAGGTTTCCCGTCTGACATCTGAATGTTTGTGAGTGAAGTGTCATTTGGCTGGACACCACACACTGTAGGAGCGAACCGTTTAAAGGTGCGGTTTTTTTAATTAATTTTTTTTATCGTCATATGTGAGGTCTCTCATGTTTTAGAAAATGATCCGACAGTTTTTAAATCTTGCTGTGTGAACTACTCATTAAGGCTGGTTCACACGGTAGGATTTTAAAATAGTCTGCGGATTTTAAACGGCCTAAGAGACGCCACACGTAATGATACAAAAAAATCTTAGATAAAACAGGTTTGGTCGTATACGAACAGATTTCACCATTCAGATATCAGACGGGAAATCTTGCGAATCCTCTCAAGGTCAAATGTGAGTTCAGAGTAAATAAACATGGCCGACCAGGAAGAGTAATGGTGATAGTTTGTGGACCAATTTTAAAAGCAAGAAAACGCGTTGGTTAAAGAAGCGGCGATAACGAGACTGGATGCTCTACACTTATTGCACTGTGAAATAAATTTTCTCTCAGGGAATTCATTACCTCGGTTTCTGATTGGCTACACGTCAAACTCTACAGAACTCGTACTTGTTTGTCCTGGATGGGAGAGGATAGACACGGTAGGATATTGGGGCAACACAATCCAACATGTTGAACATCCCCGTTTTGAGATCAGAGCGGAATGTGTTTTCTATTCTTTTCCTGTCATCTAGTAAATGACAAAACCTAAAAACAAATCCTAATTTGTCCTCCTTAAAAGCCACACTTTCCAACAATGTTTGAACGTGTTCATTAATGGCTTCCTTATACTGACATGAAGCCGTTTCAGTAAAATCTACGTTGGAAAGTGACCAGAAAATGTGGATTTAGGTTTGGCACTATAAACAACTAAGATCCAACTACCCCCATCTATTTAATTCCTGCTAAAATCTTTAAAATTACTTATTGGAAAGCAATCAGAGCAGTGCATCATAAACATTCTTATAAATTTCTGTGGAAATGATGTATTGATTTTTCTGAAATGACCAGCATCTGGAAAAAGTGGAAACAGTTGTTAATCTTCTGGGTCATTGTTTAAATGACGTTTTAGACCCACACCCATGCAGAAAGCTTAGCCTCTTTTTTGTAAAAAAACAAAACAAAAACCCATCTTTCAGCCTTTGTTGATCAATTTGGCTGCAATTCTGAAGTGACAATGGCGCATGTGGCAATACTGAAGAAGTGTGTAAGAAAGAAAGCCAAAAAAAGCCCAAAGTACGTCACAATCACAAGTCACCTCTGCCAGCTGAGACACCAGAACATTTTGTGTCACTTTTTGTTGGCCTAATTTCTTCAGATGCATCCTGCAAAGTCGAACGCCTCAATCTGTTCGGGCATTTAAAGATGTCCCGGGGGGAGGGGGTGGGGGGGGCGGCTCTCTTTGCCTCTGAGGTTATCATTGTCATCATTCTTCCTCACCGTGTCATCGCTCAGGGCTAAATGTGACAAATGGAGCAGCACACATGCAAGAATGAACAGAAAACGATTAGACTAATCAATTTCCTGTGCTACAAATTGCAAATGCACACGCGGACCACACGCGCTCACTCAGGTTGAACCTGTGTGAGGTGGAGGAATGACAATAAAAGAGGCGACGCCTGCCCCACCCCCACCCTTCGTTTTTTTTTTTCAGCCTACAACGTGTCAGTTTTCCTTCTCAACAGGGACAGGACGGTAGACGGGTGCAAGCGGCGCTGCGCCATGAATATAAATGGGCCCGGAGTCTCGGTTGTGCCCGTGAGAGCAGCTGTAAACTTAGAGAGGAAGAGTAACACAGCCTGCTACAATTTGTCTGCCACATAGTTAAAGCCTCATCACAGAGCTCGCACAGCACCACTGTAACAGTAATAAAACGACAGCTCAGTGCTGCACAGGACCCCCCCGGATTGTCAAGTCTCCACAACTTGGAGACAAATGGATCATGTGATGATGCGCCGTCACCTGATTTGGAGTGAGATTTACAGCTCCTCTCTCGTGACCTTGGGTGGATCACTCTGATATCCTGCAGCCATCCCTCCCTTGCACTAACAGGTTTACTGTCCTAGACGCTTGCTGCTGGCTGTCAGTCAGCTTGAATTAAACCGATATCTGTGCAGGCAGGTGTGTTCTGTTATGTTTTATGTTTTTATGTTTTTTCTCTGGGGTGCTTTGATGCCATATCATCTTTTTCCAAACATGTACTGCCTCTCTAATCCAACAATTCCTAGTTTCCAGACAGCAATCTTAGTAATGCTCATGAATTAGAATAAAAGAAGCTGTTTCATTTCAGTAATTTAATTCAAAACGTGGTGGACCGCTGGTTACTGAACTTTTGGAAGTGATGTTCTACTTAGGAGTATGGTACAAAACCAAGGATACAATTTTTGAGGAGAATTCACAAAGATTATCCATCTGAAAGTTTTCTAAAGTGGTTTTCTATCTAATGGCCAAGATGTAAGTTAGTACGGTAGATATGTGTCAAAATAGGGCTGCTTGATTTTTACCAAAAATAAAAAAATGCAATAAATTTCAACCATAATTGCAATTTAATTTGGACTTTTCTCTACATTAACCACAAGCAACAAAAATGTCCTTTCGATAAAGATATTTGTAAATAAGGACTATTCAAAAGTGAAATGTAACTGTTTTTATTAATCAGAATATTATTGTTCAAGAGAATAGCTTGTTGAGTTGGACATTAATCCTTGTTGAACGTAAAGTGCAACCAACAAACATTATTAGTATTAAATAGTATGACCGCTACTTAATGCTGTGGTGAGATTCCGGAAAGTTTCTGGTATAAAGTATGATTATACAAACTCTAAAACAAATAATAAAATTACACCTAAAGGATGCGTCTGATCCATTAATTGTTATGTAGCCAAAAATTGCAGAACTCTGCGATTTTGAAATCGCGTTTTTTGAAGTTGTGATTATATTGCAAATGCGATTAATTATCCAGCCCTAATCAAAAATGTCAAAAAAGGTCAAAACCACTGAAATTACGGCTGCAGCTAACAATCATTTTATTCTGATAACAAACTGTGTGATCAAATAATAAAAACTTTACCACCTTCGGCTTAATTTTCATTAAACTAAACTTATGCTATGAGACATGGAAATACATGAAAAGTACAAGTAAACAATTCCCTTTTTAAAAAAAGAAAATATACATTTTATTGCTTAAAATTCAATAACATGGCATGTTTTAAGTATAAACTTGGAACATTTGTCCAAAGCTCAGCCCTTTGTGCTCAACTAGCTGTCTCTGTAGTGAAAATAGTCACAAGCAAAAAAAGTGTTTAAAGACTCAACATCAAAAAGGTCAAAGTTATACGAATAAAAAAGGATCCTTGTAGTCTGCTGTAGTGCCAAGTTACACTTTTCTACTTGTTTGAGTTCAAAATTAGCCGAGAAATAAATAACTACACATTAACAAAGGTAAGCAGAACATTACAGTCCAGGCAAATGAAACCAGCCGTTTACAGCGCTAGCTTCTGAATCAGAAGATGTTAGCGACCGTTGAGAACTATCAGAGTTAAGTAAGTTCATACATTCTCTAGAAAATACACATAAAGACTGCCGTTTACACTTAGTACTGATAAATGTGATATTCACTAATATAATGTACCAAAGCTGGTTTAAGATGGCGCCTCTGAAACCATTTTGTCATAGTTTTAAAGTAGTAAAACCCTGTTTTTCAGCGGCGCTACTCCTGAGGTAATTTATAGAAGATATTTTGGCACATCTCCCTAGAAAAAGAGATTATTGATCTCAGCGGTGACTTTCCTGGTTACATAAATAAATACATTGGATAAAAGAGGTACTTGTTCTTTAAACAATAGACACAGTAAAACTCATGGCATGTTTGTACTCGATCAAATATAACTCTCAGGGTTCCTCGAGTAGTTCATATTCAATATGGCTGCCATGTATACAGTATAAATAGTACTGATGGTTACATAAATAAACAGTTTGTGTCTCATTAAACCAGTTCTATTGTAAAATAATTCTTAGTGATCAGTGTCAGTGATTCAGTCTTTGAATACAAACTTTTGGCAGGAGTTCATAACTGACTTGTGTCGCTAACAGCAGCTGGCGAATCCATCTGGTTATTTTACGAGGCGCTCTGACTTTTGCAGATCTGATATCAATAGAGAACAGGATTAGATGCTGCGTTGAACGTCTCGGCACCAGCGCAGCAGAACAAGAGCAAGCACAAAGATTAACATGTTACCGAGTTTCTGTTAAACTGAGCTAGGACACAATCTTCCTTTTAAATGTCTAAAACTGATCAGCTGGCGTTAATAATCAGGAAACATTGCAACCTAAACAGGAGCACAGTGAAGTATTACAGATAATCAACGAGAGCTCCACCTCAAGACTTCTTGTCTTTGGAGTTTCTTGTAACACATCGACCCGCTCTTAAACCCACCAATTGCTCCTGTGAACAGCGAACGACGAAGAACTGAGAACAAAACGACATGAAGTCAGTTTTGGTTCCTCCTGTCTGAAGAGATGGAGACATTTAATGATCTGAAACCGATCAACAAAACCCGGCAGCCTGACGGCGCCAACGTCAAAGACCTCCAAGAACGTGTGGACGGACCCAAGGAAGAGCTTTATGAATATAAACGCTGTCTACCCTGATAACCGGTTACCAATGGCCGCCGTTCTGATGCGGACAATCTGTTCTGTCCTCACTTTGTCTTTGCGTGTGTTGAGTCAATCAGGGCTCTTGTTTTTGTTAAAATACAAACGTGTTTTCATGTCTGAGGGGGTGAGTATGAGAACCAGTAAAAAAAACAAAAACAATTTAATCACAGAA